>NC_042970.1:11831100-12013600 GCF_901001165.1 Salmo trutta | reverse complement strand
AAAGCAGCGTTGAGTTCACATCACAAATGACCTCACAATATAAAATGAAAAAAACTAAAGGACTGCTCAGTTTTACAGCAACCACTTCTGATGTATTTATTCAGAGAAATGATGGCGGCTGAAAGGACTACTGGATCCTTTGGGATTTTGTCTTGAGTAGATTCCTTTCTGCAGCTTGAGGTGATTTAGTGTACTAGTATATCGCTGAAGCATTTTACAAAACAGGACACAGTCCTCAGAGATAATTTAGTTTTTTATGAATTAGTCTCAACCACTGTTTTATCCATTATGGATATCATCTTGGGTGGATGACTACTGTGTGGCATACTCCCCTGGGGAAACTTTACTCCCCATTTCATGGATTTGGATCTGTACATCTTAGCTGTACCTTTGTGTGACCGGGAGGATAGCTGTTGGAAATGGATGGGGGTCATCGATGGTATCTCACTATAGGGCCTCTTGCAGCCTGAGAGACTAGTTTTCACAAAAAATGTATTACAATCCCTACCATGGATAGTATTGGGTGTTCCGTTATTGGACTCCTCTATGGGAACTTTGTAATATTTAGAATAGCCATGGAGTAGTCTTGGTGTCTCGGAACAATTGGTTATCAATATACAGTTTATCGACTACGAGAGAAAAACGTTCTGCAATTTCCTTCGGGAACTGATCATTCATGCCTATTTTCGTGCCAGTGAGTCTTTCACCTAGTCTTTTAACATTTTATTTTATTTTTCAAGAATGCAAATTTGTCAATGATTGGGTGCTTATATCTCTGTCCTAAACGGTGTACACGTAAGAGTTTGATTTTGTTAACAGTATCGCCTGGGATCTGTAGCTCTTCAAGAAATAATTATTTCACCACCCCTTCAGGATCTTCACCCTCTTTTTCTTTGATACCAGTAAGTACCAGAGTTGCTCTCATAGCTCTAGTCTGTATTTCAAGTAAGGCTTGTCTCAGAAACATGTTCTCCTTTTTAAGTTCTTTAACGTCCATTTCAATTGTATTGACTGTACCTTTTAGCTTGTTTGTTTCTTTCTCCATTGTCGCAGCTTTTTCGTCACTCATCTCGAGGCTCGCCTTCAATTGCTTTATATCTTTACTGACTAGTTCAAGTATGATGCCCAGTTTATCATTTATCGACTTTAGCAAGTCGGTTTCTACACTTACCATTCCCGGTGGTGAAAAGCATAAATCGTCTGTGTCCGTCAAGGAGTCTCATAGTCTTTTGGGGATTGGTACTCCATGCTTACTCTCTGACATGTTTTGGTGTTGATTGTATTGGTGATATTGGTCGATACATTTCTCTAGCCTTATAATTTGTTTTGTGTTGTTATCCAGATTGAAGGTTATTGCCCATGAGAACAGTATGTGGAGTGAAGTGCTAATATTTAGTCAAACTTACAGATATTGAATATTACTTTTTATCTTGAGGCATTCTGCACCTCTGTGTTGAGTCCACCATGACACCTCTCTATTTTTACTGAGAGACTCTTTGTTTTAGTCTGGAGTTACAGTATTAAAGTATGGGCAAAGTGGGCAGAGGACAGTGGCAGCCTTTGGTTAGCTGGTAACACAGATCAGGGCCTCACCTCACAAAAAAAACAAAGATCACTCACTAGATCTTCACCAGTTTGGAATTTACATATAATAGAAACGACACTGCAACAGAGTTTGAACGCATTCCAAATATTTTTTTACAACACAACACAGGATGTTCAAACTGGCATGCTCAAAATCAGTAATGACCATATTCTTTTTTTGTCAACATCATTATAATTTTTTGGGTCAACTCAATGAAGACAGGAAAGGCAAAAACAACAAAAATATGATGGCGTACAATTATCCTGCATTGTTGGAATGGTTTCTTTCATTCAGTCTTTTCTTTTTAAACTGGAATACCTTTAAAAAAACAACAACAAAAAAACTATTACTTAACTTAAAATCCTCCTTGAAATAAAAGACTGATCACTCTCATCCTGGTGGCTCTGCAACTTCCTGAAGCATTGAGAGCAATGTCCCTTACTGATGAGAATACTGGCAGACTACAACCTTGCATCGCACACACCTGAACAGATTCTTTCAATTGGATTGCATGTCAGTCCGGTCGGCTCAAGATAAGATAAGAAAAAAAAAGAGAGAGAGAGAGAGAGAGAGAGAGAGAGAGAGAGAGAGAGAGAGAGAGAGAGAATAAAGCTGCAACGAGAAGGGAGGAGAAGCCTCATCCCGCATCATGTCCTCTCCGGTCTCTGCCAGGGGGGAAGTGTTGGCCTTGTCTGTCATGGCCGACAAGATGGAACATCACCATTATACTGTATCTGTTCTGTTGGGCCCCTGAGGGTCCCTCTCTGCATCTCTGTGTGGTCTCTCTTTCCTTTATTATGACTATTCCCTGGGAAATCCTTTACTGATCCTCACAACATGTCCCATGTCCCTTTTCTTCCTCTATTTCCCATTTCATTCCACTGCATAAGAACATTTTCACCCGCCACGAGGTGACCATCCAGAACAACGACGATGGCCTTCCTCTCCTAGATGACATGGTTGCTGTAGCTGATGTATGTCTGCTTTGTGGCGAAAGCTGAAAAAGAAGAAGCGAACAACACAGACAAGGCCAGCGGTACGTCACAGTTACTACAGTACTGTATACACTGGGCAAAAGAAGTAGTTCACCTCCTATCCCCTGTCTGTCTACTGGGTAATAAGGCTTTGACCAGCCAGTTGTCTCCCCAGACCTCCACCTCCTATCCCCTGTCTGTCTACTGGGGAATAAGGCTTCGACCATCCAGTTGTCTCCCCAGACCTCCACCTCCTATCCCCTGTCTGTCTACTGGGAAATAAGGCTTCGACCAGCCAGTTGTCTCCCCAGGCCTCCACCTCCTATCCCCTGTCTGTCTTCTTGGTAATAAGGCTTCGACCATCCAGTTGTCTCCCCAGACCTCCACCTCCTATCCCCTGTCTGTCTACTGGGAAATAAGGCTTCGACCAGCCAGTTGTCTCCCCAGACCTCCACCTCCTATCCCCTGTCTGTCTTCTTGGTAATAAGGCTTCGACGATCCAGTTGTCTCCCCAGATGTGTTGGCTGATCCGCTGACCTGGAGTGGATAAATCCTACCGTCCCTGCTACTAATGTCAGCTGGTCAGGGAGACAGGAATTTTTCAATTACATCATGCTATGTGTCCACACTGGCAATGACCCTGACAATGACAAATGGTGCTTATTTAAATACCTGTGCATTGTTTTTTAAAAATCTTTATTTAACTAGTCAAGTCAGTTAAGAAAAAAATCGTATTTACTGCCTACCCCGGTCAAAACCTAACATGGGCGACACTGGGCCAATTGTGCGCCGCCCAATCGCGGCCATTTGTGATACAGCCTGGAATCGAACCAGGGTCTGTAGTGACGCCTCTTGCACTGAGATGCACTGCCTTAGACCGCTGAATCACTCGGGAGCCCCCCCACTCAGGTGGGATGTGGATCCGACCAGGTCTATATGGAATGGGTCTAGTTGTCCTCAGGTTGGCCCAGGACGAGGATCGGCTGCTGGTTATTGAATCTCTGTCTTTCCTCTTCTCATTTATTGTGTTACTGTGTGGCTTAATGTAGCTGTTGTTGTTAAACCAAATAAATGTATTTTAGGATATAGCCCTATATGTTGATGTTCTGTAACGCATGTCCATGCTCAGCGTCCTTACATCAAATATTTACAATGTTGCATTCTATATAAACACAAGTATATTGTCCACAATGTATTTTTGGGGGACATCACTGTAGTTTTGTTATTGGTGAAAGAAATATTGCAGGGGCTAAATAATCCCCAAAATACTGTAGCTCTCGGGGGAACAGTGAATCACATTGATATGCGTGCGTCATTAAGATTTGTCCACAAATAGGTATTCTATCTCTGTTGACAGACCGACTCAGACCTCTCTTTTCTTTTCTCTGGGAGGCAAGCCGGTCACGTGTGTGACTGTTTTGGCCATCACCTGAGTAATTTCTGTCAATGGTTGAAGTCATTATGTACCACAGATGTATAAAGCCTGAGTCTGTCCCAGAAACCAGCAAGCATTTTGATTGCTATTAAAATTAGAGTGAATTTGAATTAGACTTAGACAGCGAGAATTTCAGCTGGTTCAGAAAAGAAAGTCATTTGTCTCTCAATTATTTACACTTGGCTTTGAACACTTTGAACAGTGCCACAAATCTGAGCCAAACAGTGAAAAAAGGAAACTTAGATTCCTGATCTCCATATTGAGCACAAGTGTTTATCTGTAAGAATCAACTCAGTGCATTGAAATGAGAAAATATAACATGGTTGTTGTAGACGGTGTATAAGAAGACTTTAAATGGATCTAATACATGAAATAAAACACAATAGGTCCATTATAATAAGGTAGCTGGTGTAATAGCACTGATGCCCTCCTTTGTGGCCTACACACACAGCGGAGAATTTGAGCATATCAGGGAATGTTTTAAGATCTCCCCCAACTCACAAACAGACTTAAGATGAAAAAAATGGCAGCCAATTTCCTAAATCCATCGAAGTGTAAAATAACAACGGCGCGAGGTGGCTAGTAAATAATGAATTGGATACTGTGCTTTCTACCTTCTACATCTTAGACCAATTTATGTATGTGATTTACAGTGCCTGAAGGACAAAATTAATCTTAGAAACATTAAACACAAGGATCCACTCAGCTAATTCAGAATATAGCAAAGTCTTCACCTTTTAACTCACCTTGTGTTTCCAGGCTCTCAGACAGCTCAGTCTTGGCCTCTCCATTGGGACGTAGGCTGGCCTTGGGGTTGAACTTGTTGGACATGGTGGTGGCAGTGACCATGGCCTTAAGGCTGCGCGTGCGTTTGGGCACGTTCTGCTCCGGGTGCCTGAGGATCACGTAGACCTTGGGCAAGTAGAGCATCCCCAGAGAGACAGAGGCACTCAGACTCACGGAGATGGTCAGCGTGGTGGTCTGGATGTACATCTGTAAAGTAATGTCAAGGAGACTGAGTTAGACATATGGCTCAAAATTATTTTAAGGGTAAGGATGGGGTTTGGGTTAATGTAACCGCCATCCGGAATCTGCTGGCTGTATTCCCTGCCCAAAGTCAATAAAGATCACTAAGTATTGACAGTTATTGACAGTTATGATTCCTAATCAGAGACAACGAAAGACAGCTGCCTCTGATTAGGAACCATACTCGGCTCAACACAAAGAAATAGACACCATAGAATGCCCACCCCACACCCTGACCTAACCACATAGAGAAATAAACTGTCTCTCTCAGGTCAGGGCGTGACACTTCTGCTCTTTGCTTTTCGCGAGAGTTGCATTTATCAATTGTTGTTGTTGTTGTTGGCCAATCATAAGTCATCACAGCGGCAATAGGCTACTGTCATAGAGCCTCGATGTGGGGCAAAAGTTAGGAGATATCTAATCAATGGAAGATGGAATTAAAAGTTAAAGGAGAAGGGCAGGCTACAACAACCAAGAGTCAACAAGGTAGGCTGCTACTTAATATTCTACATGCAGCCTCAATTAGCCTAGCTAGCTAGCTAGATAACTAGCTTCTCCTGGTTTGCTGCAGTCAAAATAGGAACAATATAAACATATTGGATGTTAGTCTACTAAAGCGCGAGTCGGCTTGGTTGGTTGCCGTCTCTCGTCTCTCCCTCACTCCTCCCTGTTCCCCTTGTCACCCCATCACTTTCACAGTAGCCTACACACACACACAGCATGACCCCTGCTAGAGTGCCACCTCTCTCTACCTCCTCTTACAGTAGCCTAAACATGCAGCACGACCCCCACTAGAGCGCCACCTCTCTCTACCTCCTCTTACAATAGCCTAAACACACAGCACGCCCCCACTAGAGCGTCACCTCTCTCTACCTCCTCTTACAGTAGCCTAAACACACAGCACGACTCCCGCTAGAGCGTCACCTCTCTCTACCTCCTCTTACAGTAGCTTACACACACAGCACAACCCCTGCTAGAACGTCACCTCTCTCTACCTCCGTTCCCTCACACTTTATCCGCTCCGTTTAATAAAGTAGCTTAAAAATTTACTTTTCTGCTGCTTCTCTCACTCGGATCGGATGTGGAGCCGACCAGGTCTATATGGAACGGGTCTAGTTGTCCTCAGGTTGCTAAAAAAAAAAATGGGTCCGGATGGGAAAGTCCCAGGTCCATTTCGGAACGGGTCCAACATTTTGGACCCGTGAAGGCCTCTATTCTACATGTACATCCCTGGTGGTTTACTGTAGATGTTAATGTTCATCCCTGGTGGTTTACTATAGATGTTAATGTTCATCCCTGGTGGTTTACTGTAGATGTTAATGTACATCCCTGGTGGTTTACTGTAGATGTTAATGTTCATCCCTGGTGGTTTACTGTATATGTCAATGTTCATCCCTGGTGGTTTACTATAGATGTTAATGTTCATCCCTGGTGGCTTACTATAGATGTTAATGTTCATCCCTGGTGGTTTACTGTAGATGTTAATGTTCATCCCTAGTGGTTTACTATAGATGTTAATGTTCATCCCTGGTGGTTTACTGTAGATGTTAATGTTCATCCCTGGTGGTTTACTGTAGATGTTAATGTTCATCCCTGGTGGTTTACTGTAGATGTTAATGTTCATCCCCGGTGGTTTACTGTAGATGTTAATGTTCACGTCAAGCTTTGTTGACTACTGACATTTAAATACTTCTGTCAGTTTGTCCTTGCCGTATGTCATTCATGAAGAGATGGACAAGGTTTGTGAAGGACAAAACTGATATCATTGAATCCATGTCAAAGCCTTGCTCTTCACCAATTTTACTGTGTAAGAACTGACATCATAGAATCCATGACAAAGCCTTGCTCTTCACCAATGGTATTGTGTAAGAAGCACATTTACTAGAGCATATAAATCATGTATGTGGCGTATCACTATGATTAGTTATAATGCACATTAGACAAGTAAATTATTACTCAAGGTAATCTGTTGGTAGGAGGGCAGAGCACAAAGGCTAGTCCATAACACTGTTTATTAAATCAACATCCTTTGTTCATAAGACCCCACCCTACTCCCCACCACCACAGTGCATCAGACCAAGACACTTTTGTAGCATTTTTTGCAGTGCTAGTTTTAACATGGACCTCACGGCAATTTCAAAACACCAGTCTATTTTGACTCCATACATGCTGCTCTATACAAAGGAAACAACCTCATGAAATATTTATCCATGGCTGAACATTGTGAATCACGGGGGAGGGTCTTGCTGATCAGCAGTCTAACTCACTCCACTTGAAGTGTTTGCTAAGCAGAGCTGCGTTAATTAGGCTACCTTATTGAGAACATTAAAGGGGAGGGACAGGCTTGTAGGAATTGTAATGTCTACATTGTTACAAATACTGATCACCTGATCTGATCAGGAGAAAGTAATTAAAGGTTGGGATGATATAAAATGGTATAGACCAAGGTGAATCCACAGCATGATACTGTATGACCCAACCCAAAACAAACATAAATCCCAATAGTGTGTTAACCTGTAAATATTGGATTTGACTGAGAGATCACCACTATAATAAAAATCTGCTCGGTTTGACCAGACCTTTCTCTCTAGCCAGCTATCTAACCCAGAAAATAAAATCCCTGCTGTTGTTTCATCAACATAGTGTGCCTTCCCCAGACGTGACCCTCTGCTAGTGGGTCTGTGTTGTTATTCTCTCTCTCTCTCTCTCTCTCTCTCTCTCTCTCTCTCTCTCTCTCTCTCTCTCTCTCTCTCTCTCTCTCTCTCTCTCTCTCTCTCTCTCTCTCTCTCTCTCTCTCTCTCTCTCTCTCTCTCTCTCTCTCTCTCTCTCTCTCTCTCTCTCTCTCTCTCTCTCTCTCTCTCTCTCTCATAGGGGATGGTGGATGCAGGGTTGAAGGAGCAGAGGTCAGCGGTGGTAGTCTCTCACAGACATTGACTATCCCTTTGAGCATGGTGAAGTTATTACAGTTTTTCTCAATTGCTAAAACACTAAAACCCATTGGCTGAACAAAGTTCTCAGTTGCCTGGACTCATGTAGCTAATTATGCAGTCTGTTGTCAATACCTTAAACCATTTCACATGGTAAAACACAATTTGCAGATCTCACTTAGACTTTTCAGAAAAACTCTAAACACATTCTCATTCTCAAAACACCTTCTGCACTCTATTTCACATGTCATCCATACTGGTAAACACAAGTGGCAACAATCAAATACAAATAGAGAACACATGTCATTGACTGAACACAACCACTCAAAATTGATTTAACCTGTTTCAAATGATGCGACACAACCAATATAAGCCAATTCAGAGAGCAAACAGGTTGTTGAAGGTGGGAAGGAGAAAGTCTGAGAATGGATAGAAGAAACAATGTGAGAGGACGAGGACGAGTGCGTATGCGAGGTGGGCGACGAGGAGGAAGAGGAGGAGGAGGAGGGCAAGAAACAGGAAGAGGAGGACGAAGAGGAAGAGGAAGACAAAGAGTAGAAATATCTGATGAAATTCGGGCAACAGTTATAGACCATGTTCTTGTCCATGGACTGACAATGAGGGAAGCAGGACTTATAGTGCAACCCAATTTCAGCCGATTTTCTGTGTCCACCATAGTAAGGACACTCAGAGAAGAGAACAGGGACAGTATACTACTGTAGTTTTGTAATTGCAAATTTACTGTACTACACTATATGCAGCTGTTTCAATAGACATTTGTAAAGTTAATCACTGTATGTATTGTACTGCATGAATATGTTTTGTAACTGCACAACTACTTTTTGTAGAATTGCAAGGCTGCTACATGCAGGTGGAAGGACAGCTATATTCACTCGGGAGCAAGAGGCCGTTATAGTTGGCATGGTCCTTCAAGATAATGCAATACGACTCAGAGAAATCCAGGAACGAGTGATACAAGACAACACACACTTCCAGGGAATTGACAGTGTGAGCATTTCCACAATTGACCGTGTCCTCCATCGTAACAGGATGCGAATGAAACAAGTATACAGAGTACCTTTTGAGCACAACTCACCAAGGGTGAAAGAACTGTGAGCTCAGTATGTGGAAGTAAGTGTACATTCAGAAACATTTACTGTAATCCAGATTGTCTACAGTACTAACACATACTATGTGAATGACATTACTCTTCAGTACATACAATGTATGTGAATCAGAAGTGCATACAGTAGGCCTAATTGTACTCTACAGTATAGCACTGTCTCTGTACGACTTACAAAATCCTACATACAGTATATTGTATTTCTACACAGACAATATTTGACTTGGAATCCTTGGACAGACCCCATGAGTTCATATTTGTCAATGAAGCAGGCTTCAATCTAACAAAGAGGAGAAGGAGAGGCCGAAACATGATTGGACAGCGGGCCATTGTTGAAGTCCCTGGTCAACGAGGTGGCAATGTCACAATCTGTGCTGCTATCAGCAACCATGGTGTTCTACATCACCATGTTACACTCGGGCCATATATCACCCAGCACATTCTAAGATTTATTGCCAATCTAAGAGATATTTTATTTGAGCAGCAGGTTCAAGAGCAGCAGGGTCAAGAGCTAAATGAGAATCCCATTCCCACCTATGTGATAGTGTGGGACAATGTCAGTTTCCACCGAGCTGCTCAGGTAAGGGAATGGTTTAACATCAATGGGCAGTTTATGAACTTTTACCTCCCTCCATACTCGCCTTTCCTGAATCCGATTGAGGAGTTTTTCTCCTCTTGGAGATGGAAAGTGTATGATAGACAACCCTACACCAGAGAAAATCTGCTGCAAGCCATGGATTTAGCCTGTGGTGATATAGGTGAGGAATCATGTCAGGGCTGGATACGGCACACAACAGGCTTCTTCCCCCGTTGCCTCAGGAGTGACAATATTGCTTGTGATGTCGACGAAGTGCTCTGGCCTGACCCAGCCCAAAGACAAGAAGAAGCACATTGATCACATGTTTACTCCTTTGATTTTTGTCCCTTTTAGTATTGTATACTGTAGTACAGTGCATTGTAGGCTGTATACTGTACAATGGACAAATTGTATGGCCCTGAACATTGTGCTTTCCATTTATTAACAGTACTGACTGCTTAATAGATTTTGACTGGTTGCAGGTTCATATCAACAAAGAACAAGAATTACAGTATCACAGAGACAAAGGACAAGTTTGTGAGATGCAGGGTACAGTACTGTAAAAATAGGGGTACAAGGAGGAGGAAGAACAAAAAACAAAAGAGCAAAGCAGAGTAGTAATTTCTGATCAATTTTGAGCTACTATGATAGAACATGTTTTCGTTCATCAAAAGACAATGAAGGAAAAATATGAATCTTTTTTTCAATTAAAAATGTACTTCTCCCTGAGAATTGTATGTTTTGAACAATGTGTTTTCTATTTTTCGGTGTATTGTTTACTGACTGCTTGAGAGTGTATATCATTTTGATCACTTTGTTTATGATTTGAGAGCAGTGTTTGATTTTGAACACAGGTAAAACTGTTTTGAGGCGAATGTTTCATTTTGCAAGAGGAGTCAGAGGTTATGTAAATAGTGCTTGAAGATGAGGTTTTGTGTTTAATGTTTTCAGGAAATGAAGCAAGGTTTCAGAAATTGTGTTTTAGCAATTGAGAAAAACTGTAATTACACTTTAGATGGTGTATCAATACACCCAGTCACTACAAAGATGCAGGCTTCCTTTCTAACTCAGTTGCCGGAGAGGAAGGAAACCGCTCAGGGATTTCACCATGAGGCCAATGGTGACTTTAAAACAGTTACAGAGTTTAATAACTGTGATAGGAGAAAACTGAGGATGGATCAACAACTTTGTAGTTACTCCACAATACTAAACTAAAGACAGGGTGAAAAGAAGGTTGCCTGAACAGAATAAAAAATATTCCAGAACATGCATCCTGTTTGCAATAAGGCACTAAAATAAAACTGCCAAACAGGGCAAATACAACACAACACACTCTTCATATTTTCAGGCATGGTGGTGGCTGCATCATGTTATGGGTTTGCTTGTCATCAGCAAGGACTAGGGAGTTTTTTCTGTTGATAAAAATAAATGGAATAGAGCTAAGCACAGGCAAAATCCTGAAGGAAAACTGAGTTCAGTTTGCTTTCCAGCAGACACTCGGTGTCACGTCCTGACCCTTGTAAGAGGTAATTTGCTATAGTAGAGTGGTCAGGGCGTGACAGATGGTTGTGTTGGGTGGTTTTGGGTTTTCTGTTTATAGGTGGGGGTTTCTAGTATTCTATTTCTATGTTTTGTTTTCCAGGTTTTGGCCGGGTATGGTTTCCAATCAGAGGCAGGTGTCTTTCGTTGTCTCTGATTGGAAGCCATACTTAGGCAGCCTGTTTTCCTTTGGGGTTTGTAGGTAGTTGTTTTCCGTTTTAGTCTTAGTACCTGACGGAACTGTTGGCTGTCGTTTTGTTATTTTGTTGAAGTGTTATCATAAATAAAAGAAGTATGAGCACTTTACACGCTGCGCCTTGGTCCCCTTTCAACGACCCCTGTGACACTCGGAGACAAATTCTCATTTCAGCAGGACAATTAAAACACAAGGTCAAAAATACACTACAGTTGCTTACCAAGAAAACATTGAATGTTCCTGAGTGGCCTAGTTGCAGTTTTGACTTAAAATCGTCTTGAAAATCTATGGCAAGATCTAGCAATGATCAACAACCAATTTGACTGAGCTTCAAGATTTTGAATAAGGATAATGTGCAAATATTGTACAATCCAGGTGTGCAAAGCTCTTAGAGACTTACCCAGAAAGACTCACAGCTGTAATCTCTGCCAAGGGTGATTCTAACATGTATTGACTCAGAGGTGTGAATACTTATGTAAATTCGATATTTCTGTATTTCATTATCATTACATTTGCAAAGATTTCTAAAAACGTGTTTTCACCTTGTCATTATGTGGTATTGGGTGGGTGAGAAAATACATATATTTAATACATTTTGAATTCAAGCTGTAACACAACAAAATGTAGAATAAGTATGAAGACTTTCTGAAGCAACTGTATTTTAGCACCATATTAACACCATGCTAGTACAATGCTTGGTTGAGTAGTTTACAAATGTAAGTCTAGAATTATCCAATGTGATTACTACTGTGTGAAGTCACTGAGTACTGATGATCATTTGACTTCTGTGATCACTTTATTGTACACTGCTCAAAAAAATAAAGGGAACACTTAAACAACACATCCTAGATCTGAATGAAAGAAATAATCTTATTAAATACTTTTACATAGTTGAATGTGCTGACAACAAAATCACACAAAAATAATCAATGGAAATCCAATTTATCAACCCATGGAGGTCTGGATTTGGAGTCACACTCAAAATTAAAGTGGAAAACCACACTACAGGCTGATCCAACTTTGATGTAATGTCCTTAAAACAAGTCAAAATGAGGCTCAGTAGTGTGTGTGGTCTCCACGTGCCTGTATGACCTCCCTATAACGCCTGGGCATGCTCCTGATGAGGTGGCGGATGGTCTCCTGAGGGATCTCCTCCCAGACCTGGACTAAAGCATCTGCCAACTCCTGGACAGTCTGTGGTGCAACGTGGCGTTGGTGGATGGAGCGAGACATGATGTCCAGATGTGCTCAATTGGATTCAGGTCTGGGGAACGGGCGGGCCAGTTCATAGCATCAATGCCTTCCTCTTGCAGGAACTGTTGACACACTCCAGCCACATGAGGTCTAGCATTGTCTTGCATTAGGAGGAACCCAGGGCCAACCGCACCAGCATATGGTCTCACAAGGGGTCTGAGGATCTCATCTCGGTACCTAATGGCAGTCAGGCTACCCCTGGCGAGCACATGGAGGGCTGTGCGGCCCCCCAAAGAAATGCCACCCCACACCATGACTGACCCACCGCCAAACCGGTCATGCTGGAGGATGTTGCAGGCAGCAGAACGTTCTCCACGGCGTCTCCAGACTCTGTCACGTCTGTCACGTGCTCAGTGTGAACCTGCTTTCATCTGTGAAGAGCACAGGGCGCCAGTGGTGAATTTGCCAATCTTCGTGTTCTCTGGCTAATGCCAAACGTCCTGCACGGTGTTGGGCTGTAAGCACAACCCCCACCTGTGGACGTCGGGCCCTCATACCACCCTCATGGAGTCTGTTTCTGACCGTTTGAGCAGACACATGCACATTTGTGGCCTGCTGGAGGTCATTTTGCAGTGCTCTGGCAGTGCTCCTCCTGCTCCTCCTTGCACAAAGGCGGAGGTAGCCGTCCTGCTGCTGGGTTGTTGCCCTCCTACGGCCTCCTCCACGTCTCCTGATGTACTGGCCTGTCTCCTGGTAGCGCCTCCATGCTCTGGACACTACGCTGACAGACACAGCAAACCTTCTTGCCACAGCACGCATTGATGTGCTGTCCTGGATGAGCTGCACTACCTGAGCCACTTGTGTGGGTTGTAGACTCCGTCTTATGCTACCACTAGAGTGAAAGCACCGCCAGCATTCAAAAGTGACCAAAACATCAGCCAGGAAGCATAGGAACTGAGAACTGGTCTATGGTCCCCACCTGCAGAACCACTCCTTTATTGGGGGTGTCTTGCTTATTGCCTATAATTTCCACCAGTTGTCTATACCATTTGCACAACACCATGTGAAATGTATTGTCAATCAGTGTTGCTTCCTAAGTGGGCAGTTTGATTTCACAGAAGTGTGATTGACTTGGAGTTACATTGTGTTGTATAAGTGTTCCCTTTATTTTTTTGAGCAGTATATTTGACTGGTTCATAACTCTGGTTCAAACCCTGGTTCATAACATTGGCTCATAACCCTGGCTTATAACCCTGGTTCATAACTCTGCTTCTGTCACACCCTGATCTGTGATTGTCTCCACCCCCCTCCAGGTGTCGTCTATCTTCCGAATTATCCCCAGTGTATTTATATCTGTGTTCTCTGTTTGTCTGTTGCCAGTACGTTTTGTCTATCAAGCCTACCAGCGTTTTTCCCCTTGCTCCTGTTTTTTTCTATACTTCCTGTTTTCTAGTTTTCCCGGTTTTGACCATTCTGCCTGCCCTGACCCTGAGCCTTGTCTGCCATTCTATACCTTGTCACACCGCCCTGGATTATTCACCTCTGCCTGCCCTGACCCTGAGACTGCCTGCCGTTCTGTACCTTTTGACTCTGATCTGGATTACTGACCTCTGCCTGCCCTTGACTTGTCGTTTTGCCTGCCCCTGTTCTAGTAATACACTTTTGTTACTTCGACACTGTCTGCATCTGTGTCTTCCCTAAAACGTGATAGGTTCATAACCCTGGCTCACAACCCTGGTTCAGAACCCTGGTCACAACTCTGGTTCACAACTCTGGTTCATAACTCTGTAACAGCTGATGTAACTCTTGATGTTATAAATGTGTGATTTTGTTCACCTGGAAACTTCTACAAGAGATCTTCATGGATCCACCTGTACGTGATTACGTCCCTCCCTCCTCTCTCTCGCACTTTATCAGTTCTGGTTAATAAAGTAGTAAAAATGATTGACTCGGATCGGATCTGGATTCGACCAGGTCTATACAGAACACGTCTAGTTGACCTCAGGTCTGTTCGGTCTGTATATTTTATGCATATCGTGTCCGGAGGGGAAAGCATTTCAAATATTAGGCCTCTAATTCCTGCTACTCTAGTGAACTGCATTGTAATTACACCCAGTTTGCATTCATCAGACATGGAGTCAACTGTAGCTGACTTTGAAGACAGGACTACTTCTATGTCCATCCCATGCATGCCATCCTCAAATGAAGCAAAACAGCTACTCACTGTTAATTATCTATGCATAGTCCCTTTACCCCAAACCACCTTGACTAACCTGTACCCCGGCACATTGACTCAGTACCGGTACCCCCTGTATATAGCCTCGTTGTTGTTATGTCATTTTATTGTGTTCCTTTTTTTATGTACTTTAGTTTATTTAGTAAATATTTTCTTAACTCTTTCTTCAACTGCATTGTTGGTTAAGGGCTTGTAAGTAAGCATTTCACATTAAGGTCTACAGATGTTATATTCGGCGTATGTGACAAATAAAATAAAATCTGACTTGATTTGATTCTTGCACGACGCAACGCCATGGTATATTGGCCATATACCACAACCCCCCGAGGTGCCTTATTGCTCTTATAAACTAGTTTCCAACGTAATTAGAGCAGTAAAGATGAATGTTTTGTCATACCCGTGGTATAGTCGGCTATACCACAGCTGTCAGCCAATCAGCATTCAGGGCTCGAACCACCCAATTTATAATGCAGAGTTAAATATTAGAATCCGATCACTGTAGACTCTGAATATTTGGATTATGGTTTGGCATTTTAGTTCTGTTGAATAAGCCTAAAATCAACCGTCCACCATAGGACTGTGAGTGTAAATCCTAGCAAATCCAGAGAAAATCAATATTCCGACTGTGACTTGGCTCAGTGGACTGGCTGGATCATTAGCCTGTGTGTCTTCTTAATCTGCCTCTGCTTCAGCACGTTCAGAGCAGCTCATAGAGGTAGGATGGTAAAGGTGCACACACCTCTCATAACTGCGTCATCGACAGTGCAGGCCCGAGCCAATGCATACCTCAGACAGACACCACACTGTAACACTAATGAGTGAAATAGAGAACCATAAAAAAGGATTGGGACTGAGCGTCGAAGAGGATTGTGCTTGAACAATCTATGAACTTCCATATTGGAACAGTGCTATTGGAAGACCTGCACACATAGAACATCTGATTTCTACGGACCTGTATTTCTTTAGCAGGCTGGATAACATGCCCGTTCTGAAGACTGATGAAAAAAAAATACTTTCAATGGGAAAACATGCTGGTTCTATGGTTTTATTCATAGTACAGTATGGCACATTCAAAATGACAGGATTTTATTAATTTCAATGTAATTTCTATATTTTAGATGTCGAGGGATTTCATAGCCTCGTATGGTTACTTAGTGTGGCATGGGAACATACAGTGCAGTCATAACATATTGTATCAAACCTAACTGTGATTATAGTCTAATTAAGCCAATAACAGTTTATTGCCCTCGGGGACACTAATGTGCTGTTGCTGGAGAACGTGATTTACAAAGAGACTGCAATGTTTTGGCCTTGATTAGCTTCTTGTCCAATCCCCTACTCTCCCTCTAGGAATTCACAGGTCAACAACTTCACAAACAAAGGGCTTGCGTCTTGTAGCTGATGAAACCACTGTGAAATCTTAGATCGTATCCAAGCCGCTGTGCGCTGTCCCATTGATCCTCATTATGTTCTATTGGGCCTCTGGGACAGCTGCTCAATGACTAATGTTGTTTATCTATGAAAAACCAACAACAACCCAAAGCAGAGTGGAGCCATTGCTCTGTCTATCGCTCTCTTTCTGCAGGTGGCGTGGTGAGAACTGTCTGACCCTGCATAACAGTATATGGACACATAACATCACAGCATGTTATCTGATTCTGTTGAACTAACCTACTCTCTTAGCAGCCCAGAGACAACAACAAAAAACAATGTCAACAGAATAATGAAAAATACATAACATAAAAGAGATGGACAGAACCACTTACCAGCACCATAATGGCAGCTCTTCCTAAAGTGGCGAATTGTGTTGGAATTGTGTGCATCCGTGTATTTATGGGTGCCAAGGGAAGACAGGTTTCACAAAAAAATGTACCAATAAAAAATAAATAAAACATATTGTATAGTAATTTATCTTTTGCTTCTCTGTGTTTCATAATTTTCCCTGCACTTCGCAAGAGGCTGAATATTTCTCCTACCGGAGAAAGCATCCGAGCGAGTGAAACAGCACTTCTCTGTCTCCGTACATGTAGCCCATCTATCTGATGCTGTCTCATTTGATTTGACATGGGTTGTAATTGGGCATTTTTTCCCCTGGCTTGGCATCCACAGTGATTTTACCTACACACTGGTACTGCCATTATGAGGAGAGACACCTTCTCTTTGGACTCCATGGTGGAGCGCCTCTCCCACTCCTCCCACTCCCCCTACCTGACAGACAGCCTCTGATTTACAGCACCTCTCCAGGTGAAGCAGTGCCACATCGACATCCATATCCAGCTTCATGTTCCTCGAACACACACTATAGATAGGCCAGATGTCCCCATTTGAATGATAGAGTAGGACTCCCATGGCATTTATAACATTTCTCCTGACACACGATGACAAATGAATGAGTGTGTTTGGAGTGCCAGATGAGGGAGGCTCACTGTAAACTGGTGATGGACACATATGCGGTCAATCAAGAGCATTTAATTTGCTCTAAAAGACATGTAATCTCCAGCCGCAAGGCTTTGTTGCACCTGTCACTCTTGATGATTATGAGGTTCTTTTGTTTTGACATGTTAATTTCTTATAAAGGAACATGGTTTACGTAACAGTGCAGAGAATCTGTCATGGCATTATAGTCATTGATTTGAAAATCAGGCAGTTTGTGTGTGCTGCAGCCCAGTATCATTGATTGTGGATGCCATATCCTGCATATTATATCACAAAAGATCATATTTAAAAACTGCTAACTAATCACATAATCATTCAAAACTGAATATTACATCTCCTTGAGATTCTGTGAAGGTGTCTTTACACTACAGGCAAAGTTTCCTGTGTGAGCACGTGCATAATACATCTAGCTGGGGTAATACAGTTTAAAGGAAAGTAGACAGCAGTATAAGAGAATGACCATGTCTCCGTTCCGTCATGCCATTGTGTTTTCTCTCTCACCTAGCAGAGCTTCGGCCTCCTGGCAATGATGTCTCTCCTCCTCCTAATGAATAACAGTTACGCTATGTCTCCCCAATTGCGTCCGCACTTTTTTGAGGGAAATACTAATTAATGAATGTCTAATATAATTGTGATAAGAAAAGCCACCTCCTATCTAAAGCCTCTATAAGAGAACTTGTTTCAAGTCTTCAAATTGAATTAGCAGGGCTGGGGATCTGGGGGATTGTGAGGGGGAATAAAATAAAAGCTTTACCATCACATTTAAGGTTTTTTTCTTCCCCTGTCCTGTTTAGTGATTCAAAGACACACTAGCTAATGGATTACGTCGTTTAGGAAAAAGCTGACATTAAGTATCTCTACTATTTCACTATTCTCTTTATCTTTCAAGGCAGAAGACAGCTGGAAGACAGTAGTTATTGATATCCATCGCTGTTTGCTACTGATTACAAGAGATAAACCGTGTTCAGATCAACATCAGATATTCATATGGAGCTTTTGCAGTTGGTGTTAGTTTATCTTGTTCTTATTAAATACATCTTTAAAGACTGATCCTTATGCTCAGTATGCTCTAGTATTCTTGCATTGTTATAAACATAATATGATGGTATCAGACAGGATTTAAGAGAGACTAAGAAAACACTGAATACTCTTCTTGTAATAGATGTTTTCCCTTTTAAGCCCCGCACTTGTCACATGCGCTGAATAAAACAGGTGTAGACCTTACAGTGAAATACTTACTTATAAGCCCTTAACCAACAATGCAGCTTTAAGAAAAGAAAAAAGAAACAAAAGTAACAAATAATTAAAGAGCAGTAGTAAAATAACATAAGCGAGGCTATATACAGGGGGTACCGTTATAGAGTCAATGTGCGGGGGCACCGGTTTTTCGAGGTTATTGACGCAATATATACATATAGATAGAGCAATTAAAGTGACTTATGCAGAGAAAACAGAGAGTAGCCTCTGTAGTGTCTTGCGGTCAGAGGCCAGCAGTTGCCATACCAGGCAGTGATGCAACCAGTCAGGATGCTCTTGATGGTGAAACTGTAGAACCTTTTGAGAATCTGAGGACCCATGCCAAATCTTTTCAGTCTCCTGAGGGGAAATAGGTTTTGTAGTGCCCTCTTCAAGACTGTCTTGATGTGCTTGGACAATGTTAGTTTGTTGGTGATGTGGACACCAAGGAACTTTAAGCCACCAACCTGCTCCACTACAGCCCCGTCAAGGAGAAAGGGGGCGTGTTCGGTCCTCCTTTTCCTGTAGTCCACAATCATCTCCTTAGTCTTGATCACGTTGAGGGAGAGGTTGTTGTCCTGGAACCATACGGCCAGGTCTCTAACCTCCTCCGTATATGCTGTCTCATCGTTGTTGGTGATCAGGCCTACCACTGTTGTGTCATTAGCAAACTTAATGATGGTGTTGGAGTCGTGAATGGCCGTGCAGTCATGAGTGAACAGGGAGTACAGGAGGGGACTGAGCACGCACCCCTGAGGGGCCCCCGTTTTGAGGATCAGTGTGGCGGATGTGTTGTTACCTACCCTTACCACCTGGGGACGACCTGTCAGGAAGTCCAGGATCCAGTTACAAAAGGGGGAGTTGCAGTAGGATGTGTGTATCTGTCTTTGTCTTATCCTGTGTCTTATCCCATGTAAATAGCCAGTCTTTTTCGTATATATATGTTAATCTCACTTTCTATCTACGAACTAAATATACTTTCCTGCAACCCGCCTCACCCAATGTGATACGGATCTGCAATTTTTATTCCTTATAACTGGAACTTCCATCAGGAGCTAGCCAGCGAACGAGCTACTAGTTTTTCTTAGCCACGGCTAGCGGTCTTTGCCTTTTCCCCGTCATCAGCCAGCCTTAGCTCAGACAACACCTGCCAGTCTGCACAGCGCGATATCAACCCAGAGCATATCAGACTGCTTCTCTCTACCATATCACCGGATACCTGACGCTCTGGATCATTACACCGGATCATCGCAGCTAGCTAGCTGCAAACGAGTGGCAACTGTTAGCTAATGCCCCTGTCCCGAAGCAAGCACCAGCTAGCCTCGAGCTAGGCCCATATACCAGCTAATTCTAGGGCTACAATACCTCGTTTGCCAACTGGCCTGGACCCTTTATTGTCGACACGGAGCTCCGCCTATCCATCACGACTGGACTGCCGACGTGATCGCCCGATGTGGTCTCAACAGGCTATTCTGTTACAATGTCGCCAAAGAACTATCTACTAACCCCGGCCCGCTAGCTTTTCTGAACGCTGTGTCCCCTGCACGCCTAGCGTAGTAGTGACTACCGAACGGCACCCTGACTCACCTATTGCTGCTCTTTTGACCCTATGATCACACAGCTACACAGCGGATGCCCCCTGGACTCAATAACACGGTATCTCATTTTGTTTACCTGTCAGCCCCAGCCTCAAACTCAGGTCCTGTATGTACCTAACTGACCTGCTCTGCCCATTCATCGCCATTTACCCGTTTTTGTCTTAGCTCTCCTGATCAACACCTGTGATTGCTTAATGCCTCTCTCTAATGTCAATATGCCTTGTCTACTGCTGTCTTGGCTAGTTCTTACTGTTTTATTTCACTGTAGAGCCCTCAGTCCCACTCAAAATGCCTTAGGTAGCTCCTTTGTCCCACCCCACGCACATGCGGAGACCTCACCTGGCTTAACTGGTGCCTCTAGAGACGAAACCTCTCTCATCATCACTCAACGCCTAGGTTTACCTCCACTGTACTCACATCCTACCATCCCCTTGTCTGTACATTATGCCTTGAGTCAATTCTACCATGCCCAGAAATCTGCTCCTTTTATTCTCTGTCCCCAACGCACTAAACGACCAGTTCTTATAGCCTTTTCTTGTACCCTTATCCTACTCCTCCTCTGTTCCTCTGGTGATGTAGAGTTTAACCCAGGCCCTGTAGCCCCCAGTTCCACCCCTATTCCCCAGGCGCTATCATTTGTTGACTTATGTAACCACAAAAGCCTTGGTTTCACGCATGTTAACATCAGAAGCCTCCTCCCTAAGTTTGTTTTATTCAGTGCTTTAGCACACTCCGCCATCCCTGATCTCCTAGCCGTGTCTGAATCCCGGCTTAGGAAGGCCACCAAAAATGATGAAATTTCCATCCCCAACTACAACATTTTCCGACAAGATAGAACTTCCAAAGGGGGTGGAGTTGCAATCTACTGCAGAGATAGCCTGCAGAGTTCTGTCATGCTATCCAGGTCTGTGCCCAAACAGTTCAAGCTTCCACTTTTAAAAATCCACCTTTCCAGAAATAAGCCTCTCACTGTTCCCGCTTGTTATAGACCACCCTCAGCCCCCAGTTTTGCCCTGGACACCATATATGAATTAATTGCCCCCCCATTTATCTTCAGAGTTTGTACTGTTAGGTGACCTAAACTGGGATATGCTTAACAACCCGGCCGTACTACAATCTAAGCTAGATGCCCTCAATCTCACACAAATTATCAAGGAACCTGCCAGGTACAACTCTAAATCTGTAAACATGGGCACCCTCATAGATATCATCCTGACCAACCTGCCCTCTAAATACACCTCTGCTGTCTTCAACCAGGATCTCAGCGATCACTGCCTCATTGCCTGCGTCCGTAATGGGTCCACGGTCAAACAACCACCCCTCATCACTGTCAAACGCTCCCTAAAACACTTCAGCAAGCAGGCCTTTCTATCGACCAGGCCCGGGTATCCTGGAAGGATATTGTCCTTTTTTCGTCAGTAGAGGATGCCTGGTTATTCTTTAAAAGCGCTTTCCTCACTATCTTAAATAAGCATGCCCCATTCAAAAAATGTAGAACTAAGTATAGATATAGCCATTGGTTCACACCAGACCTGACTGCCCTTGACCAGCACAAAAACATCCTGTGGCGTATTGCATTAGCATTGAATAGTCCCCGTGATATGCAACTTTTCAGGGAAGTTAGGAACCAATATACACAGGCAGTTAGGAAAGCAAAGGCTAGGTTTTTCAAACAGAAATTTGCATCCTGTAGCACAAACTCCAAAAACATCTGGGACACTGTAAAGTACATGGAGAATAAGAGCACCTCCTCCCAGCTGCCCACTACACTGAGGCTAGGAAACACTGCCACCACCGATAAATCTACGATAATCGAGAATTTCAATAAGCATTTTTCTACGGCTGGCCATGCTTTCCATCTGGCTACCCCTATCCCGGTCAACAGCTCTGCACCCCCCACAGCAACTTTCCCAAACCTCCCCCATTTCTCCTTCACCCAAATCCAGTTAGCTGATGTTCTGAAAGAGCTGCAAAATCTGGACCCCTACAAATCAGCTGGGCTAGACAATCTGGACCCTCTCTTTATAAAATTATCCGCCACAATTGTTGCAACCCCTATTACTAGCCTGTTCAACTTCTCTTTCGTATCGCCTGAGTTCACTAAAGATTGGAAAGCTGCCGCGGTCATCCCCCTCTTCAAAGGGGTAGACACTCTAGACCCAAACTGTTACAGACCTTTATTCATCCTACCCTGCCTTTCTCAAGTCATTCTTTAGCCAAGTTAACAAAACAGATCACCGATCATTTCGGATCCCACCGTACCTTCTCCACTATGCAATCTGGTTTCCGAGCTGGTTGTGGGTGCACCTCAGTCACAATTAAGGTCGAGAACGATATCATAATCACCATCGATAAAAGACAATACTGTGCAGAGTTCTTCATCGACCTGGCCAAGGCTTTCAACTCTGTCAATCACCGCATTGTTATCGGCAGACTCAACAGCCTTGGTTTCTCAAATGACTGCCTCGCCTGGTGCACCAACTACTTCTCAGATAGAGTTCAGTGAGTCAAATCGGAGGGCCTGTTGTCCGGACTGCTGGCAGTCTTTTCTCTGTATACATCAATGATGTCGCTCTTGCTGCTGGTGATTCTCTGATCCACCTCTGCAGACGATACCATTCTATATACTTCTGGCACTTTTTTGGACACTGTGTTAATTAACAAACCTCCAGACGAGCTTCAATGCCATACGGCACTCCTTCCATGGCGTCCAACTGCTCTTAAATGCAAGTAAAACTGAATGAATGCACTTCACCCGATTGCTGCCCGCACCTGCCCGCTAGACTAGCATCACTACTCTGGACTGTTCTGACTTAGAATATGTGGACAACTACAAATACCTAGGTGTCTGGTTAGACTGTAAACTCTCCTTCCAGACTCACATCAAACATCTCTAATCCAAAATTAAATCTAGAATCAGTTTCCTTTTTTGCAACAAAGCATCCTTCACTCATGCTGCCAAACATACCCTAGTAAAACTGACTATCCTACCGATCCTTGACTTCGGCGATGTCATTTACAAAATAGCCTCCAGCACTCTACTCAGCAAATTGGATGTAGTCTATCACAGTGCCATCCGTTTTGTCACCAAAGCCCCATATACTACCCACCACTGCGACCTGTATGCTCTCGTTGGCTGGCCCTCGCTTCATATTTGTCGCCAACCCCATTGGCTCCATGTCATCTGTAAGTCTTTGCTAGGTAAAGCCTTGCCTTATCTCAGTTCACTGGTCACGATAGCAGCACCCACCCGTAGCACACGCTCCAGCAAGTATATTTCACTGGTCATCCCCAAAGCAACCTCCTCCTTTGGCCGCATTTCCTTCCAGTTCTCCGCTGCCAATGACTGAAACGAATTGCAAAAATCACTGAAGCTGGAATCTTATATCTCCCTCAACAACTTCAAGCATCAGCTGTCAAAGCAGCTTACAGATCATTGCACCTGTATATAGCCCATCTGTAAATAGCCCACCCAACTACCTCATTCCCATATTGTTATTTATTTTTTGCTCATTGCACCCCAGTATCTCTACTTGCACATCATCATCTTCTGCACATCTATCACTCCAGTGTTTAATTGCTGAATTGTATTTATTTTGCCACTGTGGCCTATTTATTGTCTTACCTCCCTAATCTTACTACATTTGCACACACTGTATATAGACGTTTCTATTGTGTTATTGATTATATGTTTGTTTATCCCATGTGTAACTCTGTATTGTTTGTGTCGCACTGCTTTGCTTTATCTTGGCCAGGTCACAGTTGGAAATGAGAACTTGTTAAATAAAGGTGAAATAAAAAATAAATAAAAAAGTGATGCGCTTTGAGGGCACTATGGTGTTGAACGCTGTGCTATAGTCAATGAATTGCATTCTCAAATAGGTGTTCCTTTTGTCCAGGTGGGAAAGGACTGTGTGGAGTGCAATAGAGATTGCATCATCTGTGGACCTGTTGGGGAGGTATGCAAATTGGAGTGGTTCTAGGGTTTCTGGGATAATGGTGTTGATGTGAGCCATGACCAGCCTTTCAAAGTACTTCATGGATACAGTCCGTGAGTGCTATGGGTCGGTAGTCATTTAGGCAGGTTACCTTAGTGTTCTTGGGCACAGGGACTATGGTGCTCTGCTTGAAACATGTTGGTATTACAGACTCAGACAGGGAGAGGTTGAAAATGTTAGTGAAGACACTTGCCAGTAGGTCAGCACATGCTCAGAGTACATGTCCTGATAATCCGTTTGGCCCTGCGGCCTTGTGAATGTTGAACTGTTTAAACATCCTACTCACATTGGCTATGGAAAGTGTGATTACACAGTTGTCCGGAACAGCTGATGCTCTCATGCATGTTTCAGTGTTACTTGCCTCGAAGCGAGCATGGAAGTAATTTAGGTCATCTAGTAGGCTCGTGTCACTGGGCAGCTCTCGGCTGTGCTTCCCTTTGTAGTCTGTAATAGTTTGCCAGCCCTGCCACATTCGACAAGTGTCGGAGCCGGTGCAGTAAGGTTCGATCTTACTCCTGTATTGACTCTGTCTGTTTGATGGTTCGTCTGAGGTTATATCGGGATTTCTTATAAGTTTCCGGGTTAGAGCCCCGCTCCTTGAAAGCGGCAGCTCTACCCTTTAGCTCAGTGCGGATGTTCCCTGTAATCCTTGGCTTCTGGTTGGGGTATGTATGTGGTGTACTCCTCAGTGCCATCGGAAGAATCCCGGAACATTTTCCAGTCTGTGCTAGCAAAACATTCCTGTAGCTTAGCATCTGCTTCAGCTGACCACTTTTTTATTGACTGAGTCAATAGTGCTTCCTGCTTTAATTTTAGCTTGCAAGCACGAATCAGGAGGATGGAATTATGGTTAGATTTGCCAAATGGAGGGCAAGGGAGAGCTTAGTATGCGTCTCTGTGTGTAAAGTAAAGGTGGTCTAGAGTTTTTTCCCTCTGGTTGCACATTTAACATGCTGGTAGAAATGAGGTAAAACGGGTTTAAGTTTCCCTGCGTTAAAGTCCCCAGCCACTAGGAGCACCACCTCTGCATGAGCATTTTCCAGTTTGCTTATGGCGGTATACAGCTCATTGAGTGAGGTCTTAGTGCCAGCATCGGTGTGTGGTGGTATGAGACAGCTACGAAAAATACAGATGAAAACTCCCTAGGTAGATAGTGTGGTCTACGGCTTATCATGAGATACTCTACCTCAGGCGAGCAAAACCTTGAGGCTTCCTTAGATATCGTGCACCAGCTGCTTTTTACAACTATACATAGACCGCGACCCTTTGTCTTACCAGAGGCTGCTGTTCTATCCTGCCGATACAGTGTATAACCCGCCAGCTGTATGTTATTCATGTCGTCGTTCAGCCATGACTCGGTGAAACATACGTTTTTATGTCCTGTTGGTAGGATATACGTGCTTTTAGTTCGTCTAATTCATTATCCAGCGATTGTACGTTGGCCAATAGTACCAATTGGCAGAGGCAGAATAGCCACTAATCAGCGGATCCTCACAAGGTACGCTGATCTCTTTCCGAGATACCTTTTCCGTCTCTTTCTCCTGCGAATGACGGGGCTGAGGGCCTGTTCCAGTGTCTGGAGTAAATCACTCTCATAAATCCCTCTTTTTTTCACTAATCATTTAAGAACAAATTCTTATTTTCAATGATGGCCTAGGAACAGTGGGTTAACTACCTTGTTCAGGGGCAGAACGACAGATGTTTACCTTGTCAGCTCGGGGATTCAATCTTGCAACGTTTTGTTTACTAGTCCAACGCTCTAACCACTAGGCTACCTGCCTCTTGAACTGGACAAAGAGAAATTCTTCATCCAGATCAAGGTGAGTAATCGCTGTTCTGATTTCTAGAAGCTATTTTCGGTCATTAGACATGGTGGCAGAAACGTTATGTACAAAACAAGTTTCAAATAACGTGAAAAAAGATACACAATAGCACAATTGGTTACGGGATCGTAAAACAGCAGCCATCTCCTTTGGCGCCATTCTTAGATGAGTCTGCATTGTGTTAACCGCAGTCTGTTCTTCAGATGAGTCTGCAGTGTGTTAACAACAGTCTGTTCTTCAGATGAGTCTGCATTGTGTTAACAACAGTCTGTTCTTCAGATGAGTCTGCATTGTGTTAACAGCAGTCTGTTCTTCAGATGAGTCTGCAGTGTGTTAACAACAGATCATACTGATAACGGGAGTTACACACAATTAATCTATCTCAGTAAAGGCTTCATCCCGTTATCACAAGTATCTCTATGGACATTTTGCACTATGACTGAATGCATCTAACTGGCGATGGTCATAATGAAATGCACAGTAAAGCACTGCAGAAGAAGAGAAGAATGTCACAGGTAGTGAAAAAGTGATATTCAATCATGTACAAGAAATTAATCATGTACAAACTATTTGTCATGTACAAGCTATTAATCATGTACAAACTATTCGTCATGTACAAGCTATTAATCATGTACAATCTATTAGTCATGTACAAGCTATTAGTCATGTACAGGCTATTAGTCATGTACAAGCTATTAGTCGTGTACAATCTATTAGTCATGTACAAGCTATTAGTCATGTACAATCTATTAGTCATGTACAAGCTATTAATCATGTACAAGCTATTAGTCGTGTACAAGCTATTAGTCATGTACAAGCTATTAATCATGTACAAGCTATTAGTCGTGTACAAGCTATTAATCATGTACAAGCTATTAGTCATGTACAAGCTATTAATCATGTACAAGCTATTAATCATGTACAAGCTATTAGTCGTGTACAAGCTATTAGTCGTGTACAAGCTATTAGTAATGTACAAGCTATTAGTCATGTACAAGCTATTAATCATGTACAAGCTATTAATCATGTACAAGCTATTAATCATGGAAAAGCTATTAGTCATGTAAAAGCTATTAATCATGTACAAGCTATTAATCATGTACACGCTATTAGTCATGTACAAGCTATTAATCATGTACAAGGTATTAATCATGTACAAGCTATTAGTCAAGAACAAGCAATTAATCATGTACAAGCTATTAGTCATGTGCAAGCTATTAGTCAAGTACAAGCAATTAATCATGTACAAGCTATTAGTAATGTACAAGCTGCATAGAGAAGCTAACAGAGCAGAATATATTATTATAATTTTTTCATCCAGTGGAAAGACTATGATGATGATGACATTATAGTAGCTCTTTAGACCCACTCTTTCTGTTGTTTTACTCCAACCTCACTGATAGTATCCTCCCTGCCAGTGAGAGCCATTCACTGGCCTCTCACCCCTGAGTAGATAACCAGTGCTCTCCATGACAGCTACGAAGACCCTGTTCTTTGTTTGACTGCCTAATAGCTGTCTACTTCCACCTACTCATTTCAACCATTGTTTTTATCTCAAGGCTGTGGAGCCGTACACTGCACTGTACTGTAGCTACAGTTATGTGCTAAAAACTCATCCTCCGTCCATTTCTCCCAGTGTCCCATTTGACCTGTACATCCCAGCAGACCTGAGGTTCAAAAAAGATTTTTGTTCTTTTGAATACTGTTTCAGCTTACCTGGCGCAACAGAATAGAATAGTCCCAAAGAGTGCAAACCCCACTCATCTAACACTCCAATCCAGGCAGGCTCCACCGATTACTCAAAGGTATTTGAAAGAACCAATTCTGTACGGTGGCCCATCACCCGAAGTGACTCTAATCAACACTCTATGTAAAACATTTTATTGTCTTCTCAGGAATTTTGCCCTCTCTGTCTAATCTCACCAAACACTTCTTGACACACCTATGGGTAGCAGAGGTTCAGTTGTCTTCACATCCTGTAGGTCTGATGTCTGATTAAAGGTTCAACAACTCAGATTTTGAATGTAAACAACTCCGATGTTATAAAAGTGTCTTAGATTCATTGTTCTCTCTCTTTCCTTCTTCCTGACCTGGGCTGGTGAGATACTCTCTCTCTTTCTCTATCCACCTCAGGGACTCTTCAGGCATGGCCTTTCGGGCTTTGACTTCTCTCCCTCCTTCTCTGATCATGCCTAGAATAATACCTTGTAATGCTTGTGAATGCCTTGTAACTTAAGCTTTATGACTTGTATGTGATTTCATACATTTTACAAAGTTTTTAAATCATACTTCTCATTCTTGCTCAATGTTGCATGCCTTCTCAAACAGCTACAACTGTATATAGTATATATTTGCACATCAAGTCTTCTCTTGAGTTGAGCTCAGGGATGGAACAACTGTTTAACATCTGAACTTGTGGTTGTTTTTCGGGGAAGGGTGGGGAGAGTGTGTGTATGTATCCCACATCTATTGCTAAGAGGTAATGATGATAGGAACAGCATAGGATGAATTATAATAATTGTTTCCCAAACAATAATTGCTTGCCAAAAATGTTTTTTTTTTTCTAAAGACAATCCGGTTTATAGGTCCTTCGTTTGAAATGCTTACACTATTATGCATACTATTTGTGAATTGTGGAAATAAATTAAGATATGCAAGATTTTTTTATATATAGCTACTTTTTTAAATAACAGGATACAATACAATCGAGGTGAGGGCGTTAGAAATGCTTTTGGCTGTTAATCTGCTTCTGTTCTATAGGCGGCGCTGTGGGCTCTTTTTAAACGATGGGTCTCAATCTCTCAAAAGCCCTAGTATCCAGGTGGATAGGGTTGGTCTGCCAAGGGGTGATGATATTAACAAACAATCATTTTGAACCAAATGTGCAAATTGTCCCAACAGATCCGCAAAGTAGATGGATTCTTTTAAATATGCTACTGGACTATTAACAGATTTGGCTCATTAATCTATGCGGTCAAAATAATGATGATCCACACTTCTTTGAAAATATATATATATAATACTTTATCAAGCCTAGAACCAATACAATACTCTATTAATATGGTGGGAGATTATGATACAGTTTTAAATACCTTAATGGATCATAAAGGATAACACACTACAAACTATCACCGTCATGCACTTAAGGAAATGACGGATATCATGGATATATTGGAACTAGTATCAGGAATCAAGGTAACTCCCAGATGCAGACACGTCAAATTGACAATGGTTTAATTTTCCAACAGGGGCAGGCAAAAGACAGGTCAAGACACGCAGGGGTCAGTGAACCAGAGGTGGGGCAACGGTACCGGACGGCAGGCAGGCTCAGGGTCAGGGTAGGCAGAGGTCAAACAATCTAGAGGTGGGACAAAGGTACAGGTCGGCAGGCAGGCTCAGGGTCAGGGGCAGACAGAGTGGTCAGGCAGGCGGGCTCAGAGTCAGGACAGGCAAGGGTCAAAACCAGGAGGGCGAGAAAAAGAGAGACTGGGAAAAGCAGGCGTTGAGAACAAAAACGCTGGTTGACTTGACGAACAAGACGAACTGGCAACGGACAAACAGAGAACACAGGTATAATACACAGGGGATAATGGGGAAGATGGGCGACACCTGGAGGGG
Organism: Salmo trutta; assembly: GCF_901001165.1. NCBI lineage: Eukaryota > Metazoa > Chordata > Actinopteri > Salmoniformes > Salmonidae > Salmo > Salmo trutta. Next base: position 11,984,079 of record NC_042970.1, on the reverse strand, counting down.
GGTAGAGACAATCACAAGGACAGGTGGAACAGATCAGGGTGTGACAACTAGTGGATATATGGAGGCTTAAATATACTGACCTAGTTAGATATACACTACCAGTCAAACGTTTGGACACACCTACTCATTCAAGGGTTTTACTTTATTTGTCCTATTTTCTACATTGTAGAATAATAGTGAAGACATCAAAACTATGAAATAACATATGGAATCATGTAGTAACCAAAAAAGTGTTAAACATTTTTATTTTAGATTTTAGATTCTTCAAAGTAGCCACCCTTTGCCTTGATGACAGCTTTGCACACCGTACATGGCGGAGGCTCAATGAAGCTAGTCGTCTTGACTACTTTTTGTATAGCATTCTTGCTGGCACCAAAAGTTAGAATGTGGTGGGACCATCAAATAATTGGCATATACATTACTCTTACAGAATTTCCATGTGAGCGAGGATATTGGACATGTTATCAAATCCAATTTGATGACAACTTGTTTTTAACCAGGACTGAATCATTTTTAACCTCTTACATCTAGGCGTTCTGCTAGCGGAACCCCATTCCGCCAGCGGAACCCCTAGCCAACAGCCAATGGGATCGCATGGCGCGAAATACAAAACCTCAAAAATCCAATAATTTCAATTTTTCAAACATACGACTATTTTACACCATTTGAAAGATAAACCTCTCCTGAATCCAACCACGTTGTCCGATTTCAAAAAGGCTTTACAGCGAAAGCAAAACATTAGATTATGTTAGGAGAGTACATAGACCAAAATAACCACACAGCCATTTTCCAAGCAAGCATATATGTCAATAAAACCCAAAACACATCTAAATGAAGCACTAACCTTTGATGATCTTCATCAGATGGCACTCCTAGGATATTATGTTATACAATACATGTATGTTTTGTTCAATCAAGTTCATATTTATATCCAAAAACAGCTTTTTACATTGGCGCGTGATGTTCAGAAAATGTATTCCCACCAAAAACTTCCGGTGAATTTACAAAATACTCATCATGTCACGTTCTGACCAGTATGAGGGTTATTTTGTTAGTGTAGGCTGGTCAGGACGTGGCAGAGGGTATTTGGTTTATGTGGTTCGGGGTGTGTGTATTATGTAGAGGGTAGTTGATTTATGTATTCCGGGGTTTTTTGGTCACTGCTCTGTTAGTCTATGTTCTTTCTAGTTAGTCTGGTTCTATGTTTAGTTAATTGGGGTGTGGACTCTCAATTGAAGGCAGGTGTTGTCTAGTTGCCTTTGATTGAGAGTCCTATATATTAGGGTGTGTTTGTAATTTGTGGGAGGTTGTCACTTGAATTGCTGTCTTTTGCCGTCAAGTCTGTATTCGTCGTCCATCGTTTTGTTTTGTTTGTGTAAGTGTTTATATTAAAGTTAATTATGAGCACTCAACCCGCTGCGCCTTGGTCCATTCCTGACGACCGTCGTTACAGAACCTCCCACCAAATCCGGACCAAGCAGCGGAGGAAGGAGCAACAGGTGGACTTAGTGGAGCAAAGGGAATTTGAGTTGGACCAACGGGAGAAATGGACATGGGAACAGATAATGGCCGGAGAGGGCCCATGGAAAAAATGGAGCGCGACCGGGAACGCTACAGGGGAACACGACTGGCTATTAAGCCGGAGAGGCAGCCCCAATAATTTTTTGGGGGGGGGCACACGGGTAGTTTGGCAGGGCCAGGATTGAGCCGCAAGCCAAATCCCCGTGCTTATTGGGGGCAGCCTAGTATTAGTCAGGTCCCGTGCGTTGGAGTGAGGTGCACGGCGTTGAGGCCTAGTATTCACAGGCCGGTGTGCGCAGTACCTGCGCCCCGCATTTGTCAGGGGAAAGCGGGCATCCAGCCAGGAAGGGTGGAGCCAGTACTGCGCTCGAGACCGCCAGTACGCTTTCACGGTCCAATATATCCTGTTCCCGCTCCACGCACTAGCCCTAAGGTGTGTGTTTCAAAGCTGGCATATCCAGTACCAGCACCACGCACTAGGCTTCCAGTGCGTCAGCCCAGTCCAGTACGTCCTGTTAAGAATTATAGATACATGCTATCGCTGTGTCAGATTTTAAAATAGCTTTTCGGTGAAAGCACATTTTTCAAAATTCTGAGTACATAGCTCAGCCATCACGGCTAGCTATTTTGACACCCGCCAAGTTCGGAGCACACTAAACTCAGAATTAGTATTAGAAATATTGTATTACCTTTGCTGATCTTCGTCAGAATGCACTCCCAGGACTACTACTTCCACAAGAAATGTTGTTTTTCTTCAAAATAATCCATAGTTATGTCCAAATACCTCCGTTTTGTTTGTGCTATCAGGTCACTATCCAAAGGGTAACGCGCGAGTGCAATTCGAGACACAAAAAGTCTAAATGTTCCATTACCTTACTTAGAAGCATGTCAAACGCTGTTTAAAATCAATTTTTATGGTATTTTTAATGTAAAATTCCGATAATATTCCAACCGGACAATAGTGTATTCATTCAAGGAGGAAAAGAAAAAACAGCATGCTCGCGGGAACGCGCATATCCAATCTCTTCGTCCTCAGGAAGACCACTCAGTAACTCAGCTCCTATACTCTGCCCAGAGACAGGAGAAGGCTCAATCCACTTTCTGAAGGCTTTAGACAGCCAATGGAAGCCTTAGAAAGTGCAACGTAACAGCACAGATACTTTAGTTTCAAAAGGGACTAGAAAGAAGAACTACATTTCTCAGATCCTACACTTCCAGGGCGAATTTTTCTCAGGTTTTTACCTGCCATATGAGTTCTGTTATACTCACAGACACCATTCAAACAGTTTTAGAACCTTCAGAGTGTTTTCTATCCAAATCTATCCAAACTAATAATATGCATATTCTCATTTCTGGGAAAGAGTAGTAACCAGTTTAAATCGGGTACGTTTTTTCATCCGGCCGTGAAAATACTGCCCCCTATCCATATCAGGTTTTAATAAAAAATGTAAAGGTGAAATATCTTGAGTCATTAAGTATTCAACCCCTTCCTATGGCATGCCTAAATAACTTCAGGAGTAAACATTTGCTTAACAAGTCAGATAATAAGTATGCAACAATGTGTTTAACATGTTTTTTGAATGACTACCTCATCTCTGTACCCCACATCTGTGCCCCACACGTACAATTATCTGTAAGGTCCCTCAGTCAAGCATGTGAATTTCAAATAAAGATTCAACCTCAAAGACCAGGGAGATTTTCCAATGCCTCACAAAGAAGGGCATCTATTGGTAGATGGGTGACAAAAAGCAGAAATTGAATATCCCTTTGAGCATGGTGAATTTATTAATTACCCTTTGGATGGTATATCAATACACCCAGTCACCACAAAGTTACAAGTGTCCTTCCTAACTCAATTGCAAGAGAAGAAGGAAACCACTCAGGGATTTCACCATGAGACCAATGGTGACTTTAATAAGAGTCTATTAACACATCCCTGTGTCAATTTAAGTAATATCATTTAAAAAATCCCCATCAAAGTCCATCAGTTTAAGATAGAGTTATCAGTTTTTTGCATGGGTTGCGTCTCAATCCACCACATCCGCCTGTCGGCCTTCCACATCTGCGGTGGAAGGTAGCCGAGCTACAGCAGCGTTTGTCAGACCGTGAGACATCCAACAATCGATCTTCTCACAAAAACGTCTGTACGGTTTGGACTAGTCTGAATTCATATTGCTTATGTGCCCATTGTCTGTAGCTTCCGAACCGTTTGCGCTACAAACTAATATGACCCCACAATGGAAAGGGTAGACTCTCACGAACATGATGGTGTTTTGCTCTACGACCCCACAAGTGTCACGAGACTCTTCAGAAGGTACAAACTAATGATACAAACTAATGGAAGTATAGAGGTAGTTATGTAACACAAATAAGTGGTTAAATATGTGTCCCAAAAAACAAAAATATTTCCTGAGCTTTCTTATACCTCCTTATACCTCGAGATTTCAAAACCTTATTCCTTATGATAAATTTTTTGCCGGTTGTTAGAGGACGGATGTTAGAACCAGGTATAAACGGGCAGGTTTATCAAATCTAAATTGTTAAATATTAGTACTACAATACTATTTGACACGAGGTATGAATCCCAGTGTTTCCAGTAGATTTGCAGCTCACCAGGCCAGGCTCATTAATTTGACAAGATGACACAAGTGGGAACGCTGTGGTTGTGTAAACAACTCATCGGTCAGCTGTGGTACACAGCCGTCACATACACATGTCACAGAATCACAAGTAGTCTACTGTAGGCAAAGGGCTTGCAGAGCTCAGGGGAATTCTCTTCAAATGCTCTGAGAAGTTTTGATATTCCAAAATGAATGGCCTCCTCAATTGAATAGAATCTCAAATATAAGTCATAGAATTATACAATATTTTGCATGTCATTTTAGTCTTCATCAAACCAAGACTGCAGGGGTGATTAAATCTTTATGACTACAAAATGAAAATTGGTGTTCTGACACAGAGTATAACAGCAAAATTCACCACCCTTTAAGCTCTGCCAGAAAACGCTCATGCATACCATAGCGTAATGCTATTTTCATCCAGCCATGTCCATCTACAGGACACTGACTGACCAGCACAGTCCGTCCATGATGAACAAAGGTACAATTGCCTCTCTATAAACAAAGCATTATAAAAAATAAATATGTTTCAACTGAGAAAGAGATAGACACGGTCTGTAGAATCATATTTCTGCTAATGCTGTCCTTTTGCATATCAACAACAACAGAAAATGAACAGACCAAGAAAGAAGACAACTCTGAGTGGACCTTCTCTGTGGACTGGAAGATGCCAAAGAAGATGGGGATGAAGGCCAGCCAGATCTTACCTTCTCTGTGGACTGGGAGGTGCCAAAGAAGATGGGAATGAAGGCCAGCCAGACTATACAGGTGGTGTACATGGTGAAGCCGATGGGCTTGGCCTCGTTGAAGGTCTCCGGCACCCCCCGGGTCTTGATGGCGTACACTGTGCAGGTGACCATGAGCAGCATGCTGTAACCCAGCAGGCAGATCAGTGAAAGGTCAGAGATGTCACATTTGAGCACGCCACGGGCCATGTCCGGATTGGCCGTGCGCTGGTCCTCGTAGTCGATGATGGCCTGAGACGGGTCTACCACAAACCAGATACACACCCCCAGTAGCTGCACCAAAGTCAGGCTGAAGGTGATGACCAGCTGGGAGGCTGGGGAGATGAACCTGGGGGCGCTCACCGACATGGATCCCTGCTCGAAGATGCGGTAGATGCGGTTAGTCTTGGTGAGCAGGGCTGCGTAGCTGATACTCATCCCCAGACCCAGGAAGATCCGTCTGAGGGAGCAGATGCCAACATCAGGGGCAGAAATCATGAGGAAGGTGGTGGCATAGCACATGAAGATACCAGTCAGCAGAACGTAGCTGAGCTCGCGGCCTGACGCCTTGACGATGGGTGTGTCGTTGTAGCGGACGAAGGTGACCACCACGAACAGAGTGGCCATGATGCCCGCCACGGAGATGAGGACAGGGATGATGGCCCATGGGGAGCTCCACTCCAGCTTGACAATGGGGATGGGACGGCAGGCAGTGTGGTTCTCGTTGGGACGCAGGTCAAAGCGACACATCTTGCAGCTGTAGGTGTCTGACTGGTACTGGTAGCCGTTGCAGCGCTCGCAGTGCCAGCAGCAAGGGATGCCCTTCACTATCTTCTTGCGCTCTCCGGCCTGGCAGGGGTGGCTGCAGATGGAGAAAGGGATCTGACGACCTCCACCTGGCCAGTGCATTGCTCGGATCTGAGGGGGGATGGAGAGGAGATGAGGGGTACAGTCAAACACTTCACAAATAACTAACACTGTAACCCATAAACTTGTAACCCATTCTTGCTTAATGGCAATTACCACTGGCATACAGTTAGTTTTGGGGCTTCTTTCTCCTCTCCATTAAAAAGTCTATTACATATAATCACTATTTGTCTTATTGAAAGGATATATTTAGTGTTATGTTATTAACTTCTTTGCCGTCAATGGTGGTTGTTAAATTCATAGGCAGAAAACGCATCCCCAAATGTGTATTTAATTAACAGCTATAAGAATCCTATTAAACTAAAAGCTCCTTTGGAAAGAGAATTGGCGCACACCGCAGGACTAGCATTTACACCACATTTACAACAACATTCACTGTCTTCCACCATTCACACAGCGTTGAGGTACAGACCCAGGTCAACTCCATGGAAATGCGTTTCTTTTTTCTTTCAATCTTTCTTTGCCCAAGGCCATCTCTTCATATTCCATTCAAACATTATTTGCAGGACCGGCTTCATGTAATTCATTGTTATAGCTTTGTAACCTCCTCTGTCCACAACTCCACCGTATTGTTTCACCAAGACAGTGGATGGTGTCTGTTTTAAGCTCTTATTGGTTTCTTTTCATCCCAGTCACTTGTTGTTAATCATTAAATCACCCTCTGGATGTTTGCACCATTGAAGACATGTGCACAAAGCAGTAGCTAATGGTTTAGGAGGAATTACTGAGCAAAGGAAGCACTAAAGTTGAACCGACAGACTACAACATCCCATCAAAGCTTCTTTGGGAGGAGAACCACTGACACCAAATGGTGAAACAGGTAAAGGTCATTTGGAGGGCATAAGTCTGATAATATAACTAAAGTACTGTATCTGCATATTAAATATATAACAAATAAATGCTTACGTTCAGATAGAGCTGTTCGGTCCAGTGGCCGATGATTTTGTACTCGGCTGTTCTGTTTCTGATCTGGTACTGATAAATCTCATAGCGACCAGGGGCGTCTCCATTCTCATTGAAGAGCACTGGGTTGCCAGCTATGCCTGAAGGACAGAGGAGAGAGAGAGTGAAAGCATTCATTTGAATTGTAATATATAAATATATATGGTATATGGTACTGTGTGTATATATATATATATATATATATATATATATATATATATATATATACACACAGTACCAGTCAAAATTTTGGACACATTCTCATTCAAGGGTTTTTATTTATTTGTACTATTTTCTACATTGTAGAATAATATTGAAGGCATCACAACTATGAAATAACACATATGGAATCATGTAGTAACCAAAAAACTGTTAAACAAATAAAATATATATATATATATATTTGAGATTCTTCGAAGTAGCCACACTTTGTCTTGATGACAGCTTTGCACACTCATGGCATTCTATCAACCAGCTTCACCTGGAATGCTTTTCCAACAGTCTTGAAGGAGTTCCCATATATGATGAGCACTTGTTGGCTCCTTTTCCTTCACTCTGCAGCCCAACTCATCCCAAACCATCTCAACTGGGTTGAGGTTGGGTGATTGTGGATGCCAAGTCAACTGACGCAGCACTCCATCACTCTCCTTCTTTATCAAATAGCCCTTAATCAGCCTGGAGGTGGGTCATTGTCCTGTTGGAAAACAAATGATAGTCCCACTAAGCGCAAACCAGATGGGATGGCGTATCACTGCAGAATACTGTGGTAGCCATACTGGTTAAGTGTGCTTTGAATTCTAAACAAATCACAGACAGTGTCACCAGCAAAGCACCCCACACCAACACACCTCCTCCTCCATACTTCACGATGGGAACCACACATGCAGAGATCATCCGTTCACCTAGTTTGTGTCTCACAAAGACACGGCGGTTGGAACCAAAAATCGCAAATTTGAACACATGAGACCAAAGGACAGATTCCCACCGGTCTAATGTCCATTGCTCATGTTTCTTGGCACACGCAAGTCTCTTATTATTATTGGTGTCCTTTAGTAGTGGTTTCTTTGCAGCAATTCAACAATGAAGGCCTGATTCACGCAGTCTCCTCTGAACAGTTGAAGTTGAGATGTGTCGTTTACTTGAACTCTGTGAAGCATTTATTTGGGCTGCAATTTCTGAGGCTGGTAACTCTAATGAACTTGTCCTCTGCAGCAAAGGTAACTCTGGGTCTTCCTTTCCTGTGGCGGTCCTCATGAGAGCCAGATTCATCATAGCGCTTGATGGTTTTTGCGACTGCACTTGAAGAAACTTTCAACGTTTTTGAAATTTTCTGGAATGACTGACCTTCATGTCTTAAAGTAGTGATGGACTGTCATTTCTCTTTGCCTTTTTGAGCTGCTCTTACCATAATATGGACTTGGTCTTTTTCCAAATAGGTCTATCTTCTGTATTCCACTTCTACCTTCTCACAACACAACCGTTATATATATATATATTTTAAAAAGTGTTAAACAAATCAAAATATATTTGAGATTCTTCAAAGTAGCCACCCTTTGATGACAGCTTTGCACACTCTTGGCATTCTCTCCACCAGCTTCATGAGGTAGTCACCTGGAATGCATTTCAATTAACAGGTGTGCCTTGTTAAAAGTTAAATTGTGGAATTTCTTTCCTTCTTAATAAGGTTGAGCAAAAATATATATGTACAAAAAAGTCAAAGCAGAATATGCAAATGTAGGCAGGTAACCAAAATAAATATGAAAATTCAACTTCTCTATTCAAGAAAGTTTGAAATGTAACTTGTGGGGTGAGGAGAGAATAAGTGGCATATGCTGATTGTATACTCTCTCTCTGGTCTGTTCTGTCTAGGGGTTTCTGCCTAGTCAAATCATCTCTTCAGTCATCTATTAAAATGTTTTCTTCCATTCTCTAAGTGAGAACTGTGGGTGGGGGGATTTTGGGAAACAGCTTTTGTGAGAATAATGTCAAACTACAATGTGTTACTGTGTAGTGTTATCGCACACTGAAATTCTTTGTTGGTGTTTTTCCCCAATATGTTTTGCCATTCGAACTATAGTAATGGTATGTCACATGACTTAGAAGCCAAATGTCTGCAAATTCTCACCATCAACAAATCAGTCTCCACTACACAACAAACAATACACAACGACATATTTTCCTGAGATTCTCCTTTGAGATATTATCAATTATTTAAACTACACAACAACATTTACTTCCCTAAGATGCCCCTTTGAAGATATTAAGTATAGCATCACTGCTGAGGATCACTAGCAGTTCTGGGGGGGAGGGGGGGGCAGTGCCCCTGTGACAACAATTTTTGACCCCCTTGTGGCCCCCCTAAATGTGGAGTATGAAATAATTTTTACATAACAATTTTTTGCTCTCGTTCTTTTTTTTACATCTGTTATTAGACAGCGGCAACGATGATGATTATGATCATGGTCTTTTGCCTGCTAATGCCTGCAATGCAGTGAAGAAAGCGAAATGACAACAATAACGTCTAATGTAACTGGCCCCTCTAACAGTATAACTGGCCCCAGCTTGGCCCCCCCCCCCCCCAGTTGAAATGGTCTAGGAAATGGTCTAGAACCGCCACTGCTGAGGATGCAAAGAGGAATAAGTCCCTATCGACTTCCACTTCAAAATTCAAGTTTGAACATGCAGCAGCACACCAAAGCGCTGGCATTTCTCTTTTCATGCCGAGTTTATCAACAAGTCTCCCCAAGCACAATGGGTGTCCCTTCTTACAAACAAGGGGGAAAGCGTGGATGATCTCGGCGGTTTGGATTTCTGCTGATGATTATGCTTTTCCTTCTCTTTGTTTAGCGTCAGGCGGAAGACGTACGCAGCAGCCTAATCCACATCTCGATGAGCCAACCCCTCTGGATTAAGGCATTACTGTGTGCTCAGCCGTGCCTCAGTGACAATGCAGCCCCAAATCTCACAGCAAAAGAAGCAGATGAGAGGGATTACAGCAGATGTTATTTATGAAGGAGATATGTTTAAAAAGCACTCTCCATGAGTGTAATCATTTGTATCGTTTTTATCTGGGATTATAATCATAGTATTTTTCCATTGCTATTTTTTTTTTACAAAAAGGCACATAGCTTTCCCACTGGCTCAGTTGGAGCTGTGTATTAGGGCGTGTTAAGGCTTTGAGGCCGTAGCCCATCGCATGGCACTGGCACCATGCTGTCACTGTGAAAGGAAAATGGATCCTGACTGCCACATTGGTCCTTTCAGACACTAATGTGGCACCACAGCCTGCCACTGCAGATCTAATTACATTTAACAGTTTATGGTATTTTGGTCATGCTTGCTGCTCCAATCTGAGGTTGGCCCAGAGATTATTGGCATCTCTTAACCAGGCCTTTCTCTAGATGGACTGTATGTTCATGGCATGCCTTCTGGCATGCATGTCCTCATATATGTATGAGTTTTAGCCAACTTCTCAGACTATCGTTGTCATGCAGGCATGCTGTTGCAATACAGTCTTGTCATACATGGCATGACAACAATAGTAAGAGAAGCTGGTTGAAGATCACACAGATTTAGGGACAGGCTACAGTACAGGCTACAGTACAGGCCACAGTACAGGCTACAGTACTGACTACAATACAGGCTACTGTACAAGCTACAGTACAGGCTACAGTACAGGCTACAGTACAGGCTACAGTACAGGCCACAGTACAGGCTACAGTACTGACTACAATACAGGCTACTGTACAAGCTACAGTACAGGCTACAGTACAGGCTACAGTACAGGCTACAGTACAGGTCTTCAGGTGCATGTCAGAAACATTACAGTCCAGACTTAAGGCTCAGATAACTTTTCATGCGTTGTATGTTACTTTTTAGTATCATTGTTCTCCAGAGCTACATTTAAAAGGCTTTTGGTTTGATATTATGGCTAGGGAGTATAGTTTTTCCTGGTTAAGTTATGGAGTAAGGAAAACTCGGGGTACTAATTGAAACTGAGTATGCGAAAGGTGTATCCTCACAGCAGACTGACATAGTGATAGTGAACCACTTTAGAGTATACCATACCAGAGCCTAAACTGAGGGCATTGTATGATACCATAAGCAAAAATCTATATATCCTCTTGCAGTCACCACAGCAAAACCCTGAAGACTTGAAAATAGCTAAATATTTTCATAACTTTTATTCAGAAGTTTCCTGAAGCATATTTTCGACTACAGAAACAAGGTCCGGAGAGCAATCTTCAAAATTGCAGCCATTTTGCAGTCCTGAAAATGTAATTGAATGCACTCTCTGCGCATTGTTTAGAGTTTCTCTTTATGCAGTCCATTGTCCTCCGAGTCATTTCCTATTCAGGAGCCGAGCTGAGCCGTCTAACAGTTGCCACACTCACACTTCCATGCACTTAGCCTACAGACTCACTCACCCTCCAAGTGTGATATTATCTAAAGATAAGTTCAGCAATGAATGAGCAGGGCATTTTTCCTGCTATTTTATGGTTGATTTGTCTCTCGTGATTCAACCTCTCATAATTTTTTACAATCAAGAAAAATGAATAGTATGTGATTGGATTGAATACTATAGTTGAGTCTCTCTCTGGAGAGCTCAGATAGACACGATAAGCTGATTAAACTTGATAGAGGTACAGTATGTGAATCTTGTGGGATTTTAATGTTCACAACGGCGCAAAAAAAATAAATGCTGTATTGTCACGTATTACCGGATAGGTGAAATATGTTGTTTTACAGGGTCAGCCATAGTAGTATGGCACCGCTGGAGCAAATTAGGGTTAAGTGCCTTGCTCAAGGGCAAACCTACACATTTTTCACCTTGATAGCTCGGGTTTTCGAACAAGAGAACTTTAGGTTACTGGCCCAATGCTCTAACCGCTAGGCTACCTGCCACCTGCAATTTAGGCACATTTTAAGATTATTTCAACAGAGGCTTCATGGACCAAAGGAAAAAACATGTTCCGTCTCGGTCTCTGTTTTCGTAATGGTTCACACCAGCACTGCCATGTACTCTAGTGTGTTCAGTGTTAAATTACACTATTCTGTTGGCATGTGATTGAGGAAAGAGAAGGCTGATACACATTCATACTCATCATCCTAGTATAACTAAGGAAAGAGAACACGGAGCTGAAAGGTACTGTAGACTCTATTCATAGCAAGGTGGAGGTGGTACAAAGGGAGAACAAACAACTTAAAGAAACCTTGCTTGATGTAGTGTCGATCAATGCGGGACAATCTCATATTTTCAGGGATACCGGAGAATGACAACAGCAGAGGCTGTGAGGACACAGTCCGAGATTTTATGTCAACTCAACTAAAACTGCCCACTGATGTTGTGCGTGATGTCACTTTCTCCAGAGTCCATAGAATAGGTAAGGCCTCTGGAAATAGGCCACGGGCTATTATTGCATGTTTTGACAAAATTAAGCAAAAGGAAATGACCACGAACATGGGCAGAGAACTCAGAAACACTGATTTTGGAATGAATGATCACTTCCCCACCGAGATCAATGAAAGGAGAAAAAAACTATATCCCATCATGAAGGAAAAACGTTGCCTGAATCAACGAGTCTCCATGGTGATGGATAAACTTTATATCAACGGGCAATTGTATCGGGACTCTAGAGTAACTCCCTGGCTATTTTTATTTAATGTTCAAATTTGAGTTTGTATGTTGTAGTGTATCATGCCAACTTCAACTATAACGAATACATGCTCTATTGATCTTCACTTGACAAGAAAAGGGTTGCATATAGCTCAGGTTAATGTATGTAGCCTTCCTAACAAAATACATGAGGTTTTTAACTTGGTCAAGATAAATAATATTCATATTTTGGCCTTGACCGAAACGCATTTAGATGCATCTGTAAATGATGGGCAAATTAACATTCATGGATATAGTCTACTTAGAAGGGACATGAATAGGAATGGTGGGGTGTAGCACTGTATATTCAGAATCATATACCTTTTAAGAGGAGGGATGACCTTAATGTATGTCAAGTAGAGGCACTATGGGCTCAGGTACATCTGCCTCACCAGGCAGCCATATTGGTAGGATGTGTGTATAGACCTCCTAGCTCTAAGGTGTCCTATTTGGATGACTTATGCACTGGGTTTGACAAGGCCACAGATAGCAACAGAGATCTATTTATCTTGGGTGATTTTAATATAAATTGGAAGGATCACAATAATTCGAATAGAACAAAATTGATGAGATATGCCGAGAACTGTGGTTTGAAAAATATGGTTAATGATACTACTAGATCATCAATTAAGTTGGGTCATCGTTCAGACACATGCATTGATCTGATTTTCTGTAATATACCATCACAATGCTTAAAAGCCAGATCAATGCCAGTGGGCTGGACAGACCATAATATTGTGACCATAACCATGAACACCAAGGTTCCAAAGAAACCCCCTAGGATTGTGGTCAAGAGAAATTTTAAAACATTTAATTATGAGCTATTTCTAAATGATTTGGCTGCTGTATCCTGGGAGCTGATTTATCTAGAGGATGATTTAAATCACGCTACAGAATGTTTTATTGATTTGCTCACTGAGGTTATGGACCATCATGCCCCAGTAAGAAAGAGTACAGTTGGTGCTCGTTCATCTCCATGGATTGATGATGAACTGGGTGAGGCTTTTTCTCAAAGAAATATGTTAAAAGTCTTAGCAGCCAAATCAAAATCAGAAATTGATGAACAGAATTATAGAACATTGCGTAATTATGCAGTTAAATTGAATCGAAGGAAAAAAAAGTACTTTTTCAACAATGCTTTTATTGATTGTAAAAATGATTCTAAAAAGGTATGGAATAGAGTTAAGGGTTTACTTGGTACATCTATCTCATCATGCCCATCTAGTGTGGAGGTTGACGGGAGAAGAATAACAAAACCAGTTGATATTGCCAATCATTTTGCAGATTTTTTCACAAAGAAAATTAATTTACTGAGCAACAATGTAAACATACATTCTTCCAAACAAGCTATTGTCCAATGGATTGATGATCATATTATGAGCAACAAGATCTGCTCTTTTAGTCTGCAAACGGTGTCAGTGGAGGAGGTGTTAAACCTTTTGAAGTCTTTACCTGATGGGAAATCTACAGGTTATGATCTTATGGACAATTTTTTGCTTCGCTGTGCTGCTCCCCAGATTGCAGTTCCACTGAGATACATATTTAATTGGTCACTGGAAAAGGGGATGTTTGCAAATGTATGGAAGCATGCTAAACTTTGTCCTATTCCAAAAGACTGCAAAGAACCCGCTACTCCTGCCAATAGTCGACCAATTAGTCTACTCCCTACACTCAGTAAGATATTGGAGGGTATTGTGAGTAGACAAATATGGGAGTACATGGAAAATAATGATCTGATTACAGCCAATCAGCATGCTTATCGCAAAAATCATTCCACTACCACTGCATTGGTTGACATGACTGACCAGCGGCTCAATGCTATGGATAATGGCAAGTTTGTGGGGGTACTATTTTTAGATTTCAGTGCAGCATTTGATTTAGTGGATCATGAGATAATTTTGACAAAATTAATGCATTATGGTTATAAGGAGGTAGCATTGAATTGGGTACAGTCATATCTAACTGACAGGAAACAGTCCACCTATATCAATGGTTCATTTTCTTCCCCTCATGCTTTAAACTGTGGAATACCGCAGGGCAGCTGCCTTGGGCAACTTCTTTATTTAATATATACCAACGACCTTTCCTATGCCCTAGCTGAAACTCAAGCTACTATATTTGCAGATGATACTACAATTTATGCAGCAGGACAATCGGTTCAACAGGTACAGCAAGCTTTTGGAGAATATTAGGGAGTGGGTTTGCCAGAATAAACTTGTTTTAAACACTAAGAAAACCAAAGTTATGTTGGTCTGTTCCACTAGGAAAAGGCCAAAACAGCATGGGATACAATTAAGTATGGGAGGAGTACAAATTGAAGAAGTGGCAGAAACCAAACTCTTAGGAGTGCAGCTAGACAACTGCTTATCATGGTCATCTCAAATAACTAATCTATGTAAAATAATTATTAAAACAGCATGCATAATCAGAAAAATTCTTAAGCAAATAACACAAGCTTTAATTGAGAGTCAAGTGAACTACTGTTCTGTGGTCTGGGGAAATGCATCATCAAGTGAAGTTAGGAGGCTGCAGATTGCACAGAACAAAGCAGCAAGGATTGTTTTACGGTGGAGATATGGTTTTTCTGTTGCAGTCATACCCAATGTTCTTGGTTGGTCATCAATCGACAAGATAATTGAAAAAAACATGCTTATTTTATTTCATAATATACATCATTTAAAACGGCCAAGTACAATTCACAACGGTAATCAGTTGGTAAGAGACAGACATTCCGTAAATACTAGGAATAGATTGTCCACCATCTATGCGTTATCCAGACAGAAAAGAGAAATAGGCAAAAGAACATTTCGATTTAGAGCAATAAAGAAATGGAATAAATTAACTGAGCAAACCAGAAACCTTTCAATAAATAAATTTAAACATTATTTTAAAACAATTTAAATATAATACACAGAAATGTTGTGGGATTACAGTAGATGAAGAATACATATTTTTTAGATTGATTATTTATTGGTTTATTACGTTAGTATATTATGTATGTTTGTAATAGTGTGTTATATGTGAAAATGTGTTAGTATATAAATTATATTTTAATATTTAAGGACTCTTGGAAGATTAGTCCAAATGTGGACTAAAAGAGATCCAAATCAAATCAAATCAAATCAAACAATTATCCTCAACAATCCCTAGTCATCATCCTAGCATAACAATTATCCTCAACAATCCCTAGTCATCATCCTAGCATAACAATTATCCTCAACAATCCCTACTCATCATCCTAGCATAACAATTATCCTCAACAATCCCTAGTCATCATCCTAGTATAACAATTATCCTCAACAATCACTCTCTATTTGCCACATTTTCAACCCCATTACGAATACTCTGACCAAGTAGGGCACAATTAAACATTGCAGTCCAAGAACCAGCTATATCCACAGAGGGATAGACTGTATGGATTATGAAGAAACTAGACAGATCCACAGGAATAATGCTGTGACCCAAGTCATCTGAACAAGGATGGTGAGCATCATATTTAAGACCCATTGACATTTGATAAAGGTCATTATGATTGACAACAACAACAACAAGAAACATTATTTCAGATTATAAACTGGATGCTGATTGGCTGACCGCTGTGGTATATCAGACCATATACCACAGGCATGACAAAACATTTATTTTTATTTATCTTATTACATTCGTAATCAGTTTATAATAGCAATAAGGAACCTTGGAGGTTTGTTGTATATGGCCAATATACCATGGTTAAGGGCTGTGTCCAGGCACTCCATGTTGTGTCGTGCATAAGAACAGCCCTTAGCCGTTGTATATTGGCCATATACAACACCTCGTCGGGCCTCAATGCTTAAGTATATTCCATTCTATATTCCATTCCATTTACATTATCTAGATAGAAAGTACATTTCAGTAGATAAAGAGGCATCATTGGTGCAGCCATGTATTTACAGCCTATTGGCGCTGATCCACCTCAGTTCTCCAGGTGTGTTCTTTGTCCAGCTGTCCATTTCAACTGGACATAGTTGTAAGTAACAGCATGCTGAGGTTGCCTGGTCAAGGCCTGTGTTGAGGGTGAGCGATTAGGCTTGTCATGTGGCATACATTGCATGTCTAAATGGGGCCTATCTGTGTCAGGGGCCTAATGAGGGCCCTTAGTGGACTCCGCTGGCACATACGCACACACACATACGCCCACACGCACACAAACACGCCCCTACACACACACGCGTACACACACACAAACACGCACAAACACGCACACACACGCACATACAATACTGCACCACAGTGATGGAGCGATCATGCAGTACATTGTAACTCAGGCTTATTCGCTCCACTGAAACACTACTCTTGAGATGAGTGAACGTCAGGCCTATTTGCTCCACTGAAACACTACTCTTGAGATGACTGAAAGTCAGGCCTATTTGCTCCACTGAATGCTTTTTCGAGTTAATGGATTATCAGAAATTATGTTCAATAGGTGAAATGGGAAATAAAGAGAGGAAGAAAAGGGACATGTTGTGAGGATCAGTAAAGGATTTCCCAGGGAATAGTCATAATAAAGGAAAGAGAGACCACACAGAGATGCAGAGAGGGACCCTCAGGGGCCCAACAGAACAGATACAGTATAATGGTGATGTTCCATCTTGTCGGCCATGACAGACAAGGCCAACACTTCCCCCCTGGCAGAGACCGGAGAGGATATGATGTTTGTATGAGACTTCTCCTCCCGTTGTTTACATTGTAGATTTACTCTCTCAATTCAATACAATTTCAATTTTAGGGGCTTTATTTGCATTGGAAACATATGTTTACATTTCCAAAGAAAGTGAAATAAATAGAATTGAAATGTACAGTAAACATTACACTCAAAGGTTTGAAAAGAATTAAGACATTTCAAATGTCATATTATGTCTATATACAGTGTTCTAATGATGTGCAAATAGTTAAAGTACAAAAGGGAAAATAAATAAACATAATTAAAGGTTGTATTTACAATAGTGTTCACTGGTTGCCCTTTTCTTGTGGCAACAGGTCACAATATTGCTGCTGTGATTGCACACTGTAGTATTTCACCCAATAGATATGGGATTTTATCAAAATTAGATTTGTTTTCAAATTCTTTGTGGGTCTGTGTAATCTGAGGGAAATATGTGTCTCTAATATGGTCATATATTTGGCAGGAGGTTAGGAAATGCAGCTCAGTTTCCACCTAATTCTGTGGGCAGCGTGCACATAGCCTGTCTTCTCTTGAGATCCAGGTCTGCATTCAGCGGCCTTTCTCAATAGCAAGGCTATGCTCACTGAGTCTGTACATAGTCAAAGATGTCCTTAATTTTGGGTCAGTCACAGTGGTCAGGTATTCTGTCACTGTGTACTCTCTGTTTAAGGCCAAATAGCATTCTAGTTTGCTCTGTTTTCTTGTAAATTCTTTCCAATGCGTCAAGTAATTATCTTTTTGTTTTCTCAAGATTTGGTTGGGTCTAATTGTGTTGCTGTCCTGAGGCTCTGTAGGGTCTGTTTGTGTTTGTGAACAGAGCCCAAGGACCAGCTTGCTTAGGGGGATCTTCTCCAGGTTCATTTCTCTGTAGGTGATGGCTTTGTTATGGAAGGTTTGGGAAACACTTCCTTTTAGGTGGATGTAGAATTTAATGGCTCTTTTCTGGATTTTGATCATTAGCGGGTATCGGCCTAATTCTGCTCTGCATGCATTATTTGGGGGTTTACGATGTACACAGAGGATATTTTTGCAGAATTCTGAATGCAGAGTCTCAATTTGGTGAGACAGCGCTACAGGGAGACAGGACAGACAGATTCACGTTCATCTTCGAAGGAATGAGCGTTACACCGAGGCCTGTACTCTGGAGCAGAATCGATTTGGAGGTGGAGGGTCCGTCATGACCTGGGGCAGTGTGTCACAGCATCATCAGACTGAGCTTGTTGTAAATGCAGGCAATCTCAACACTGTGCATTACAGGGAAGACATCCTCCTTCCTCATGTGGTACCCTTCCTGCAGGCTCATCCTGACATGACCCTCCAGCATGACAATGCCGCCAGCCATACTGCTCATTCTGTGCATGATTTCCTGCAAGACAGGAATGTCAGTGTTATGCCATGGCCAGCGAAGAGCCCAGATCTCAATCCCATTGAGCACGTCTGGGACTTGTTGGATTGGAGGGTGAGGGCTAGGGCCATTCCCCCCAGAAATGTCTGGGAACTTGCAGGTGCCTTGGTGGAAGAGTGGGGTAGCATCTCACAGCAAGAACTGGCAAATCTGGTGCAGTCCATGAGGAGGGGATACACTGCAGTACTTAATGCAGCTGGTGGCCACACCAAATGCTGACTGTTACTTTTGATTTTGACCCCCCCCCCTTTGTTCAGGGACACATTATTAAATTTCTGTTAGTCACATGTCTGTGGAACTTGTTCAGTTTATGTCTCAGTTGTTGAATCTTGTTATGTTCATACAAATATTTACACATGTTAAGTTTGCTGAAAATAAACGCAGTTGACAGTGAGAGGATGTTTATTTTTTTTGCTGAGTTTATATGTTGAAGAGGGTGGGGCTTAAGCTGCATCCCTGTCTCCCCCCTGGCCCTGTGGAAAGAATTGTGTTTTTACTCATTCTAACCGCACACTTGTTGTTTGTGTACAAGGATTTTATAATGTTGTGTGTTTCTCCTCCAACACCGTTTTCCATCAATTTGTCTAGCAGACCCTCATGGCATATTGAGTCGAAAGCTTTTTTTAAATCAACAAAGCATGAGAATACTTTGTCTTTGTTTTGGTTTCTTTGTTTGCCATTTAGGATGTGCAGGGTGAATATGTGGTCTGTCGTACAGTAATTTAGTAAAAAGCCAATTTGACATTTGCTCAGTACATTATTTTCGCTGAGGAAATGTACGAGTCTGCTGTTAATGATAATGCAGGGGATTTTCCCAAGGTTGCTGTTGAAGCATATCCCACGGTAGTTATTGGGGTCAAATTTGTCAAATTTGTCTCCACTTTTGTGGATTGGGGAAGATGTCAGATGTTAAAAAGTTTAAGTATAGCCCATTGGAATTTGTGGTCTGTATATTTTATCATTTCATCCACAAAAGTGGAGACAAATTTGACCCCATTTGCTATACTGTTTAGGTTTTCTACTGCCGAGTTTACACTTGCAATGTCCAGGAAATTGTCTAGAAGGGATTGAATTTGTTTTTGCCTAATTGTTTTTTGGTAGATTTCCACACCCTTTTCCTTCCATCTATAGCATTTCTTAATATTATTATTTTCCTTTAGCTTTGATCACTCATGATTGTGGCGGCAGGGTAGCCTATTGGTTGGAGTGTTGGACTAGTAACCGAAATGTTGCGAGTTCAAATCCCTGAGCTGACAAATCTGTCATTTTGCCCCTGAACAGGCAGTTAACCCACTGTTCCTAGGCTGTCATTGAAAATAAGAATTTGTTCTCAACTGACTTGCCTAGTAAAATAAAAATTGAGCACAGCTTCTGTTCAAGAAGAGTGTGATTTGCTGTGATCTGATAGGGGTGTCAGTGGACTGACTGTGGAGACTCTGGGTTGAGGTCAGTGATAAAGTAGTCTACAGTACAACTGCCAAGAGATGAGCTATAGGTGTACCTACCACGGGAGTCCACTTGGAGCCTACCATTGACTATGTACATACCCAGTGCCAGACGGAGCTGTGACCTGTAGTTGTGTCTAGGGGGGCATATAGGGGAGGGAATGCTGTCACCTCCAGGTATGTGTTTGTCCCCCTGTGTGCTGAGGGTTTCAGTTCTTGTCCAGTTCTGGCATTTAGGTCAGGTCCTTGAGCCCGGAAATTGTTGATCTCCCCCTCTAGGATGGAGAAGCTGTCAAAGTTAACGTATGGGGATTCTATTGCGGAGATATAGGATATTTTCCTCTGATGAGATAATTTCCCTATTCATTGCTAGCCAGATGTAAAATGTTCATGTTTTGATTAATTTAATAGAGTGGGTTAGGCCTGCTCTATACCAAATTAGCATACCCCCTGAGTCTCTTCCCTGTTTCACACCTGGTAGTTTGGTGGATGGGACTACCAGCAATCTGTAACCTAGAGGGCAACCAGTGGGTCCGTCTCCTCTATACCATGTTTCTTGTAGGATGACAATGCCTGTATTTCCAATTTCTTTGATGAAGTCTGGGTTTCTGCTCTTTAGGCCAAAGGCAGATGACCTCAGACCTTGTATATTCCAGGATCAGATAGTAAAAGCTTTGTGTTCCATAGTGTCTAGTGTTGTTTTTGTGTGGTTTAGGCCGGGACCATTACAGTAGGTGTGAGCAGAGCATATTGAGCATCTGATACATACCTCTTAGGTCACAGGATGGTGTTTGGGCGGATGTAATCGTGGGGATTGGGCCTGTTGCTCTGCTCACGGCTTGGGCAATATGTCCTGCTGTCATGTTGAGGTCCTCTCTCTCTCTCTACTACTTTTCACTAAATTAACCTTTGCCATCTTCTCTAGTACTCTCAAGCTGGGCTATTACACCCAGAGACCATACTCATGAAAGAAGTGGACCCCAGTTAATGTCCTCAGAGTTCACCTATTAGAATCAAAATGTTGTTGTACTCATGATAAGGTATTTAATGTACCTTGCCATGTCATTTAGAAACAATATGAGGTAGGAACTAGTCAGATTACATTTTTCTAAACTAACATTGTCATGTCCTGACCCTAGTAATATGTCATTTTCTATAGTAGAGTAGGGCAGGGCGTGACAGGGGGTGTTTTGGGCTGTTCTATGTTTTCCATTTCTATGTTTAAGTTCTAGTTTTTCTATGTCTATGTTGGGATTGTTTGGGGTTGATCTCTAATTGGAGGCAGCTGATCCTCGTTGCCTCTGATTAGAAGTCATATTTAAGTAGGGGTTTTTCTCTTCCTGTTTTGTGGGTTATTGTCTTTGGAGCAGTGTGTTTTCCTCTCTGCGTCACGGTTTGTTGTTTTTGTGTATTCAAGTATTTTTCGTGTATTGCATTTAGTTTCACTATAAATAAAATATGTGGAACTACGAACACGCTGCATTTTGGTTCGATCCTTTAGACAACCGTGACAAACATTTCCATTCCTGTTTCCCCATTTGTAATTATAAGCCAGCAATATACTGTATGTTTAGATACTGTATGTAAGGCCTTCTTTTTTATGCGCCTTAACTGACGTGAAGTCTTGTTCTTCAAGTTCATGTAAAAAAAAAAAGAGAAAATCTGACGGTTCTATGGCATGTAAATTCTTTTTTTTTACAATTTCAATTGGCAGTGTCTGAGTCACACAACAATGAAGAATTGGCACTTCCCTGAGAAGAGGGGAAAAGAAACACGCTGAGAGGGAAAAACCCACAGTGCTTTGCCTTTGTTCCATAGTCACAACTGCAGTGTCTGTGGAGACTGACAGTCGAAAGGCCCACTGCATTCTGTCTGCAGTAGAGGTAAAAGACAAAAAGAAAACACTGTTTCTCAGACGTGATAGCAGCAGACTCAGAACACTGATGGGAAGCTTCGTTCAATCGCAGCTCATTGAAGTTTCATGCCAGTCTTTGGAGCATCAAAGGAAGAAGTGGGCACGAGATGGAAGAAAGTGCTGGGAGAGGTTGGGACCAGGGGCTAGAGTGAGGTTGGAAAATGTTTGATACCTTTGCTTTGTATGTTGAGGCATTGACGGCTACTGAGCGAGCCAAAATTAAACATTTGAGAAGTGGATGTTTTAGAATAGATAAAAAAAGTATCAGAGGATACATTGGGAAGGATAAAGCATGAAGGTTAATGATTTATAGAAATATGCCCTCTGTCTTAGAACTTAGTGGCTGACATCAACACTATTGGATTTTGTATAATTGAAAAATACTTTCGACGAACTATTACAAATATCTATGCCAGGTCTTTACCACTGTCAAACTGCTTGTGGTTTCTATAAGAAGAAGCAGAGCAAGACATCAAAGAACCTACTTAGTACATACTTTTTGA
The DNA here is from genome assembly GCF_901001165.1 of Salmo trutta. Taxonomy (NCBI): domain Eukaryota; kingdom Metazoa; phylum Chordata; class Actinopteri; order Salmoniformes; family Salmonidae; genus Salmo; species Salmo trutta. The sequence continues at coordinate 11,961,720 of NC_042970.1, read as the reverse complement.
AATGACAGAAGGATAAGCATCCTCACACTTGAACAAAGAGGGGTTCTCTCTGCTACTGTGAGAGTATAGATGGAGCGATAGTCCACAGAGGCAGTCCACCAATATTCCTAGATAAGATTAGTGATGATTGTTAGCCTGCCACAGATATGGCCACCTCACTGTGACTAATTACAGTACCAATGCTTTGCTTTTGGGAGGCTGTTGACGTTTGACCTTTTTTGTCATTTGCACATTATCCTGGATGCTTTAAACATAATAGTGTATAAGAGGACTGACACATCAGACGCTCTGCGGTTAAAACTGAGACTAGGTTGTAATTAAATCTCAGCGGAGACCTTGAACCCAATGACAACAACAACAAACAGCACTGGCTGTGGCCTCTGGAATAATTCATTACAAGTGAAACAAAAAAGCAATTTAAACTGCTTTGACCAATCTGTCATATGATTTTTGTTTCCAGGCGAAAAAAAATGAAATGTATCCTTTGTGTGTTTTTTGGTGAGTAATTTATGTATCTGGTGAGAAGGAGATAAATATTATCTTTGATAAATGACCCTCCAGTCTGCTATTCCCATAGCCCCAGTGGGTTGGGTGTCCATGTTAAACATACTGATGTGTGCTGCTGATGATGCAACAGGATGAAGTTGAGTGTAACCCAGAAGCAGCCCACTTGTGTGGCACAGCATACAGATCGGGGTACCTGCTACAATTGATCTTGTTGTTAGTGTAGTTGGTGTAGTTTTCCTTAGTGTCTTCAAATAAGCCAGGGGAAAACACATGTAGTTGTTGGTTTCATATCTCCTCCTTAGGAGATACATGTTTCTCACATACACGATTGCTTGTATTTCAATGGACTGCCCCCCTTCCAGGAGTTTTCTAGATTTTCCAGCGAGCAGTATTGTTCCCTCTCCATTTAATCCATTTGAAATGTATCTCTGTAATACCCAAAAAGATATTTCCTCAATGTGTTACTCTGAATGGTTTTTAGTCTCCTCTCCTCTCCGTTTAGAGATGTCTTCAATCGTGTGGAAATATTTCCCATTCTGTAATTAATCCCATTTTATGAAATAATCATAGAAAAACATCACAAATCTGATAGAAATGGTGAGGTGGTGTGTGCTTGGGTGCTGAGTACCCTGTGAGTGTGGGTGTGGGTGTGGGTGTGGGTGTGAGTGTGTGTGTACAAAGTAAGTGGCTGACCTGCGAAGTTGAGCATGCGGATGTGTTTGAGCAGTAGAGTGCCATTGATGGGATCCATCCTGGAGCAAAGGCCCACCTTCCCCGGACAGAGTTCCCTGTGCATGTTGTGCAGCGCATGGGCCATGGAATAGACTGCATCGATAACAAACTGCACCTTCCCCTCTTGCTCGTAGTTGGAGTCCTTCCCTATCCGCTCCTGATCTGTAGAGCAGAGCGACAACCAAGACAGGTATCTGAGAAACGCAATACGTTATATCACTTTTCACCAACCCCAGTATCACCTTATGCTTAATAGAAAGGTGATCCCAAGCATATGAGCAGTATTGCATGTGATAGTATAGGAAATAATACAGAAATACAATAACAGGTAGGCCTACACGTCTTGAATATTATGACGAATAACATTTTATGTTAAAATTGAGTTCCTATTGTGTTGATCCTAACAGTGGGTGATTACTACACGCAGGTAGTGACCACATGAGTAGCTTCCATACAGTGATGGTTGTTGGACTTGCAAATTAAGGAAGAAAATAACTTCCTTTTGCTGGTACTCAATTTCTCCATTGTTAGCTTTGTCAAGCACACACTATCATGAATGCTGCGAGGCAATCATTAGACCCAGATTGAATTGGATCTTCTAAATGTGTATTTGAAATGCTCATCAATCTGGTACTACATGATTACTGATTGGTATTCCATCTGCTGTGGTGGCTTATCAAAAAGATGAGTCCACTTTAAAGGGCAAAGTGGGTCCTTTGTTGGGGGAAAAAAGGCCTTACACTTATCTACTTAAACACTGTCATTGGTTTTGTGAGCTGTATGACCTACGGTTACTCCGGTGTGAAGATGGCTGATGAGAAGGACAGAAAGAGACAGAAAGAGACCAACCTGGTCTCAGAGCGAAATTTATTATATTTTACAAAATTCCATGTCACTCCATTTAGTATGACATGTTACTTTATGTTAAGTTACATTACATTGGCCTACCAATGTGATAGCGGTCGTACAATATAAGAAAAATGGAAGGACGTATAGTTTCCTCGGTCTTTATCGCATTTGAACCATTTACTATGATATATTATGTTCAACTGTTTTAGTTGGATATGGTACGTTAGGTTAGGGATTAATGTTAGGAGTTAGGTTAAAGGGTTATGGTTAGGGGAAGGGTTAGCTAAGCAACCCTAGTAGTAGTAGCCAAGAGTTAGCTAAGTAGCTGCAAAGTAGATAAAAATGTGTAAGTAGTGGCAAATTTGCTAATTAGCTAAAATGCTTAAGTTGTCCGTGATGAGATTCGAACACGCAACCTTTGGGTCGCTAGACATTTGCATTACATTTTGCCTTAAGTAACCTACTGTCCATACCAAACGTAACATATGGTACTAATTTGAAAGTCCGGGATTTACATTTACTATGTTATTTCTAGTCAATGTAATGTAACCTAATATAAAGTAACATATCATACTAAATGGAGTGGCACGGATTTGAATCAAACATAATATGTTTTGCTCTGAGAACAGGCTGAAGAGACATACAGGCAGACAAAGACAGGGGGTAATGTTTGGAAAATACTCTATACCAACGACTGTGTCCCAAATGGCACCCTATTACCTATAAAGTGTACTAGATAGGAATTAGGGTGCTATTTGGGACAACCTGTGCCTATTTAATTACCACCAACTGGATTATATGTACTGAGACTGTATGCTTTCACGATGCCAGGGTCCACAGTCATACTGCTAGTTCTTTGTCAATCTGAAATGTTAGGAACTTAGTGTAAAGTAAGTCAGAAAAGTTGAGTACGTGGCTAAGCCAGTTCTGTTTGAACCACTTAAAAACAGTAGGACCTTTTAATGGAAGGCGTGGCAAAGGGCCAGGAGCCATAGAGAAAAATACATTACCCTTCCGTTAGCCTAGCGTCTAAGCCTTGATGCAATGACTGACTGGCCCCTCCTTCCTCCTACCTCTCACAATTAGCTGGAAGGTAAATGTTTAGCTAGACCACTGCAGAAGAACCAATCAATTCCAATATGTGGAGTGTAAGGTCTTCTCCTCAGAGGAATCACTATTTTTCTTCTATCTAGGAATACATGGATTATTGTTGTTCTTCACTTCCTGTTTGAAAAATGTCCAGTGACATATACAGTATAATATGTTCCATAAGCAACCTATAAGGAAAGTCAAATATGTGATGCATAAATGTCATATACAGTATATTACATAGAATTACACCTCATAAGTGATGTATACGTAATATGTTACATAAGCGACAATTAATGTAATTATATGTAGGTTGCCTAGGAAGCAACCATTGTTTGTGGCTGTTTTTCTACAGTACCATGTTGTGTTGGTTTGCTTTGGGGGAGAATTGTTTTTGCTACAGAACAAGATTAACGGTCTTGTGTGTAAGCATAAATCTACTAGAGAAATTAGTCACAGTATAGGTGGGTCTGTTTGGACAATAATGTAGTTTTGATGCATGATGATCAAAACTCATGTACACTGAAATATATTGTATTTTCACCCATTGAAAACATAATAGCTATGGATTTAAAGCATTCCAGCAGGAGAATACTGTAAAAGCTTTTCTTTATTAATTTCACATATAATCAAATCTAATTGTATTGTCCACGCCCACAGTTTACAACAGATATAAAAGGTACAGCAAAATGCTAACTACCTTAACTATTTTAGTACAATAATCAATAATAAAGACTCAGGTAAAAATAACAAGTAATAGAATAGGTACTATGCCTAGTAATAGAATAGGTACACTGTAGGATATACAGTATAGATAAGGAATGTGCTATGTCAAGTATGTCTGTATTCAAACATATATATTTGATATTTTAGTTTTTCTTGCTATAGTTGCAGCTCTCTCTGGTAATTTGTTTCATGGAAAGAATTGATTCTTGATTTTCTCTGCAGAAACTGTGTTGCATCACTCTTCTTCATTCCTCTTCTAACGCTGTTCTGATATTGGTGGCAGACAATTTTCTGATCTTAGCAGAACCACTTCAACTTAAAAGCTTGCTAGCCCCAAATCGATATCTCTCTTTCAGTCATCTTTCATCTGCCATATATCAGTTTGCCACAGCAAAAAACTAAAGCTTATGCATCTATGAAATAAATAAAGAACCAGGTTACGTCTGTGATAATTGTGGTAAACTGTGGTAATTGAGCGCCACATGCACCCAAATTGGACAGACAAATCGAGAGCTAATGACTATAAGGTTCTATCTGCAAGAATTGTTGCGGCTGGCTTCTGGGTTAAGTGGCCATTGTGTCAAGAAGCAGTGTGGCTTGGTTGGGTTGTGTTTCGCAGGACGCATGTCTCTCAACCTTCGCCTCTCCCGAGTCCGTACGGGAGTTGCAGCGATGAGACAAGATTGTAACTACCAATTGGATACCACGAAATTGGGGAGAAAAAGGGGTAAAAGTAAAAAAAAACATGATTCTGAGATAATTGGCTTTGAAGTTCTGAATCCTCATTGGTTTGAATGGTTTTAGCAATTTCTATCTTGTATGATTTTGAACTTAACATGAATTGGTTTAGAATATAGGTAGAGAACGTTGAACAGAACAATGCTATGTCAATAACTACATTTAGAAAAATGTCCAGATAGAACCTTTTAGCCCCAAGGTCTCTAAATATTGTCACAGGTTGGCTGATGCGGTTGGGCTGTGGGGCAGCCCAGGAGCGAGAGAGGGAGTGATACAGTATATCTCTCTCAGGCTGAGTAATGGTGGCCCACACACACACTTGGTATTGCTTCTCTTTCCTAGCAAAGCCTCTCATCTCATTGCAGAGTCGAAGCACGCCCACGCACTCCCAAGGCTGGCTCGCTGCCTTCAGAGAAATCCATTCAGACTAGGAGTAGCAGCACAGCAAGGTCGTGTCCCTCTACCAGGGTGCCACAGAAAGGAGTTAGTGATTCTGGGTTGGCTCTGACCCTGTTAACCTCTGCATGCTCGGGTTTGGCACCAGGCCACATCTCCCTTCATCGTCTATAAAAACTTGAACTTCATCCATAGTCAATCTTCATCCATTCTTTCAGATGAGAACATCTCCCCCTATGTGTGCCTTGGGAAAATGTAGGATGTTTCGGTTGATGAACACTCCCAATTCATCTGTCCTGACTGCCAACTCAAAATCATCTGTCCTGACGTTGCCAACTCAAAACCTCCAAGCTGGAACACATGGATAAAAAAACAGGATGTTGTAAACATTTTACAAACTGTTCATTAGAGACACGTGAGACCATTCTGGATCTCATATGACATAAGTTCAGTGAATTAAATCCATAACTTATTATTGTAATATCACATGGTCATGGAGAAGGATTCAGCCATTGTGTCTGTGTTGCTATGCTGCTTGCTGTGTGTTGCTATGCTGCATGCTGTTCTCCCCTGTATTAATTAGACAGAGGCATCAAACCCCAGGAAAGGGAGCTGGGACCCGTTCTACCTTCCTGCTCCTCTCCACATTAATCAATATCAGCTGTGTATTTCACTCATTCACAGATAAAAGACTAGACTACCAGTCACTCACACACTCGCTCTCTCTTTGATCACTGTGAGCACACAGAGCCCTCCCAGGACATTGATTATTCTTCACTCATACCCCATGTGGTCTGCTTAACACCTTGAAGATGGGTGCAAAGCCTTCGCCAGCAGCACCAGAGGCACCTGGAGAATTCCTGAAACGTTGCACGTTGAGAGGGGATTGCAAAGCCAAAGAAGTTTATGACTTTCTGCTACGTCAACAAACTTCCACACAGCCTTAGAAAAACAACACCCCATCATATTTCTGGCAAACAGAGCTGTGCAGGCAAGGTATTTAACTCAGACTGTCACTCACATAAATCCTTCACAGCCTTTTCACATGGCAAAGCTCTTCATCAGATCTTCATCTTATCTGGATTTCTCCGCACATTTAGCTATTTTAGCATTTTTTCACCCAAAGCAATAAGAAGAATGATCATTAATTTGGTTCTCTCCAGCACCTGAACAAGTTTGATGTGTCTATTTTTCCATATGTATTGATTAGTCCTGTACAATACTCATAGAAAGTTGATATTTTCTTTATTTAACTAGGCAAGTCAGTTAAGAACAAATTCTTATTTACAATGACAGCTTACCGGGAAACAGTTCTGCTGTTCCCCAGGGGCAGAACGACAGATTTTTACCTTGTCAGCTCAGGGATTCGATCCAGCAACCTTTTTTTTACTGGCCCAACGCTCAAAACACTAGGCTACCTGCCACCCCAATTAGGCATGGACGTGCCTCACAATGAGAAAATATAAACAACTAAAGACACATTCTCATTTTTAGAGACATGTTAGTGCTACTGTGGCTAGCAAAATAGTGTAGAATCGATTCCTAACTAACTGTAAGCAATTTTAGCAAGCTAGCTAATCATCTTGCTAAATGTGAGGTGAAACAATTGACCCAAGGCTTCAGCCACAGGGAGCAATGCGGATGTCAAGAAGTGTCAAAGAATAACATTCTGGCACACATGATTTACCCACTCACAATAACATGTCTGTTGAGTTTGTATCACTATTCCAGAGCAGCTATGCCAGAATTTATGCGGTAAAGGTGTAAATGGAATGCAGACTGTTCCATTGACCAGTCTGGCGCACATTCAACAAATCTGATCAAACAAAGTGGATATTCGTCAAATCCATCATGATTTATGTATTGTAACAGGCCCACAATGTTATTTTTTTCGCTGAATAACATTTAGAAGTTGTCCCTTTTCAGGTTGAGAAGAAGTTACTGCTAAATGCTCTCCGGTTTGTATACATAAATTGTTGGTGGTAGTCAAAGTATTTTTTAACTGTAGGGCAGTTGATTGGTGATGATGACATGAACATATGTTGGGGTTGACAACCATACACATTTTATATGCCGATTTTTACCTCATCATAGTGTGAAATACACATATAAGCAATAGCCTAAATGTAGGCACATTTTGTTGGGGGGCAATGAGGAGATTAGGGATCTTTCCCCCATGGCCCTTTCCCCCACACGTTTCCATGGCAATTCCATTGTTTTGGTCAGTTTGATTGACCTCTTTACCGCATCTACGCCTCAAGACCAATCTATCTCAGTGTGTAACGTCCATGCATGGATGAGTTGATGAGTCAATGAGTTGATGAGTCAAGGTTGATGTCCCAGTTCCCCAACCCTTCCTCCTCCAGGTCCCTCTAGTGAATGAAGTCATCAAGCAAGCTTAGTTCAACATTAAAAGACAATGTGACTGAGACTGACACAAAGCCTGTATGACGTGCGTGGTAATGAGGAGACCAAGGTGCAGCGTGGTAAGTGCTCATGATTAATAATTTATTATAACTCAGAACACTAAATCAAAACAACAAACAAAGGAAAACGAACATCACGTTCTGCAGGCTTTACTGAGCTGTACAAAAACAAGATCCCACAACTGAAGGAGGGGAAAAGGGCTGCCTAAGTATGATTCCCAATCAGAGACAACGATAGACAGCTGCCTCTGATTAGGAACCATACTCGGCTAAACACAAAGAAATAGAAAATGTAGAATGCCCACCCCATGTCACACCCTGACCTAACCAAACAGAGAAAAACGGCTCTCTCAGGTCAGGGCGTGACAGTACCCCCCCAAAGGTGCGGACTCCCGGCCGTAAACCTGAACCTATAGGGGAGGGTCCGGGTGGGCATCTACCCATGGTGGCGGCTCCGGTTCAGGGTGTAGCCCCCGCTCCGCCCGCTGATCCCTCCGCTTTTGTATTACCGGACCGTGGATCGTCGGAGGAGGAATCGGATCACGGATCATCGCCGGAGACTCTGGACTGCGGACCGCCGCCGGAGACTCTGGACTGAGGACCGCCGCAGGAGACTCTGGACTGCGGACCGCCGCCAGAGACTCTGGACTGCGGACCGCCGCCGGAGACTCTGGACTGAGGACCGCCGCCGAAGACTCCGGACTGCCGCCGAAGACTCCGGACTGCGGACCGCCGTTGAAGACTCCGGACTGCCGCCGAAGACTCCGGACTGCGGACCGCCGCCGAAGACTCCGGACTGGGGACCGCTGCCGAAGACTCCGGGCTGGGGACCGTCGCTGCAGGCTCTGTGCCCAGTCCAGAGCCTCCGGCGACGGTCCCCAGTCTGGAGTCTCAGGCGACGGTCCCCAGTCCGGAGTCTTCGGCGGCGGTCCGCAGTCCAGAGTCTCTGGCGGCGGTCTGCAGTCCAGAGGCTCCGGGCCATGGATCATTACTGGAGGCTTCGTGCCATGGATCATCCCTACAGGCTCCAGGCCATGGATCATCACTGGAGGCTTCGTGCCATGGATTATCACTGGAGGTTTCGTGCCATGGATCATCACTACAGGCTCCGGGCCATGGATCATCACTGGAGGCTTCTTACGTGGAGCTGGAACCGGTCTCACCGGACTGGGGAGATGCACTGGAGACCGGGTGCGCAGAGCAGGCACAGGGTATACTGGGCCGTGGAGGCACACTGGAGGTCTGGAGCTTAGGGCTGGCACAACCCGTCCTGGCTGGATGCTTACTTTAGCCTGGCAAGTGCGGGGCGCTGGCACAGGACGAACTGGGCTGTGAAGGCGTACTGGCAACACAGTGCGTAAAGCTGGCACAGGATATCCTGGACCGAGGATGCGCACTGGAGACCAGGAGCGCTGAGCCGGCACAATCCACCCTGGCTGAATGCCCCCTCTAGCACGGCAAATGCGGGGCGCAGGCACAGATCACACTGGGCTATGAATGCGTACTGGCGATATAGTGCGCATCACAGCATAACTCAGTGCCTGACTGGTCAACTGCTCCCTACGGTAAGCACGGGGAGTTGGCTCAGGTCTGAACCCTGACTTAGCCAATCTCCCCGTGTGCCCCCCCAAAAAAAAAAATTGGGGGGCTGCCTCTCGTGCTTGCCTCGTTGCCATGCTAGTTCCTCATCTCGTCGCAACTCTGCTCTCGCTGCCTCCACCTGTTCCCATGGGAGGCGATCCCATCCAGCCTGGATCTCCTCCAACGTCCAGGATCCCTTGCCGTCCAGGATGTCTTCCCAGGTCCATGTCTCCTGACCACGCCGCTTGGTCCTTTTGTGGTGGGATCTTCAGTGACGTTTGTCATTAATGGTAGACCAAGGTGCAGCGTGGTTTGGGTTCATCATATTTGTTTCTTTAAATGTGAACCAGAAAAAACAATAAACAATACAACGAACAAAAAGCTAGGCGTGCAAACACATGCAACACCAAGACAAGATCCCACAACTGACTGTGGGAAAAAGGGCTGCCTAAGTATGATTCCCAATCAGAGACAACGAATGACAGCTGCCTCTGATTGGAAACCATACTCGGCCAATCAAAGAAAAAAACAACATAGACATACAACACATAGAATGCCCACCCCATGTCACACCCTGACCTAACCAAACAGAGAAAAACGTCTCTCTCAGGTCAGGGCGTGACAGCCTGTCCTTCAGTTTGCAATTTATATCTCTCCAACCTCTACTCAGATCGTTCAGCTTATTGCTGACTTGGCATAGTGGAAATTAAACTGTAGAAGCCTTTTTAAACCTTGAATGCACTACTATTTGCATGTATTGCTGCAGAGAAAAATGATCTATGACAATAGTGATCAAATTAAGATAAAGATCTGTAGCTATATCCTTGGCTTTCTGACAGGGGTTTTTCTTCTCCCAGATCTTTTCTTCACACAGAGCCAGTTCATCCATGAAAAAGCAATGCAGTAGGTAGTGGCACTGAGAGGATGTGCCTGGCATTAGTCTTCTGTTTCGACGGATGACATTAATCTGTTGAAGTCTTATTTTGCCATATTTTTCCCAATAGATACCAAAGACATGTCTGCTTACTGACCTCACACCGTTTTTAATTGCTGATTTTTGAATTACTGGCCTGGGTGAGGAGAGATGGCCTCTAATCCACTTGTAGTTAGTTTCCAGTTGGATGCCTTGCTACACTCCCAGAAACAGCAGTGCTAGCCTAAGGACTTAAAAAGCAAACAGTACCTAATAGAAAACAAAAAGGGCGGAAATTCTTCTGTTAGTGCAGCTTTTGCCAGTTTTGTAGTATATTGCGAGAATTTGATTGCTGTTCCATGTAGCAGTGTGATTAAACAAACACACAATTACAATGTATTCCCTTTGTTGGCTTCTGCTGAAAGCCAATTAAAACATGACTATGAATTATGCTCGCTTCATGAATTTTAAGGATGTACATTTGCTACATGTGAATTGAATGTATGTGAATGCCTATTACAGTGGGGCAAAAAAGTATTTAGTCAGCCACCAATTGTGCAAGTTCTCCCACTTAAAAAGATGAGAGAGGCCTGTAATTTTCATCATAGGTACACTTCAACTATGACAGACAAAATGAGGAAAAAAAATCCAGAAAATCACATTGTACGATTTTTAATGAATTTATTTGCAAATTATGGTGGAAAATAAGTATTTGGTCAATAACAAAAGTTTATCTCAATACTTTGTTATATACCCTTTGTTGGCAATGACACAGGTCAAACGTTTTCTGTAAGTCTTCACAAGGTTTTCACACACTGTTGCTGGTATTTTGGCCCATTCCTCCATGCAGATCTCCTCTAGAGCAGTGATGTTTTGGGGCTGTCGCTGGGCAACACGGACTTTCAACTCCCTCCAAAGATTTTCTATGGGGTTGAGATCTGGAGACTGGCTAGGCCACTCCAGGACCTTGAAATGCTTCTTATGAAGCCACTCATTCATTGCCCGGGCAGTGTGTTTGGGATCATTGTCATGCTGAAAGACCCAGCCATGTTTCATCTTCAATGCCCTTGCTGATGGAAGGAGGTTTTCACTCAAAATCTCACGATACATGGCCCCATTCATTCTTTCCTTTACACGGATCAGTCGTCCTGGTCCCTTTGCAGAAAAACAGCCCCAAAGCATGATGTTTCCACCCCCATGCTTCACAGTAGGTATGGTGTTCTTTGGATGCAACTCAGCATTCTTTGTCCTCCAAACACGACGAGTTGAGTTTTTACCAATAAGTTCTATTTTAGTTTCATCTGACCATATGACATTCTCCCAATCCTCTTCTGGATCATCCAAATGCTCTCTAGCAAACTTCAGACGGGCCTGGACATGTACTGGCTTAAGCAGGGGGACACGTCTGGCACTGCAGGATTTGAGTCCCTGGCGGCGTAGTGTGTTACTGATGGTAGGCTTTGTTACTTTGGTCCCAGCTCTCTGCAGGTCATTCACTAAGTCCCCCGTGTGGTTCTGGGATTTTTGCTCACCGTTCTTGTGATCATTTTGACCCCACGGGGTGAGATCTTGCGTGGAGCCCCAGATCGAGGGAGATTATCAGTGGTCTTGTATGTCTTCCATTTCCTAATAATTGCTCCCACAGTTGTTTTCTTCAAACCTAGCTGCTTACCTATTGCAGATTCAGTCTTTCCAGCCTGGTGCAGGTCTACAATTTTGTTTCTGGTGTCCTTTGACAGCTCTTTGGTCTTGGCCATAGTGGAGTTTGGAGTGTGACTGTTTGAGATTGTGGACAGGTGTCTTTTATACTGGTAACAAGTTCAAACAGGTGCCATTAATACAGGTAACGAGTGGAGGACAGAGGAGCCTCTTAACCTCTATGGGACCGGCGGGACGAATTCGTCCCACCTACGTAACAGCCAGTTGAATCCAGTGGCGGGATTTTTAAAACGTTTGAAATACTATTACTTCAATTTCTCAAACATATGACTATTTTACAGCTATTTAAAGACAAGACTCTCGTTAATCTAACCACACTGTCCGATTTCAAAAAGGCTTTACAACGAAAGCAAAACATTAGATTATGTCAGGAGAGTGCCCAGCCAGAAATAATCAGACACCCATTTTTCAAGCTAGCATATAATGTCACAAAAACCCAAACCACAGCTAAATGCAGCACTAACCTTTTATGATCTTCATCAGATGACACACCTAGGACATTATGTTATACAATACATGCATGTCTGTTCAATCAAGTTCATATTTATATCAAAAACCAGCTTTTTACATTAGCATGTGACGTTCAGAAAAAGCATACCCCCCGCAAACTTCCGGGGAATTTACTAACAATTTGCTAAATTACTCACGATAAACGTTCACAAAAAGCATAACAATTATTTTAAGAATTATAGACACATTACTCCTCTATGCACTCGATATGTCCGATTTTAAAATAGCTTTTCGGATGAAGCACATTTTGCAATATTCTAAGTACATAGCCCAGCCATCACGGGCTAGCTATTTAGACACCCACCCAGTTCAGCCTTCACCAAAATCACATTTCCTATAAGAAAAATGGTCTTACCTTTCCTGTTCTTCGTCAGAATGCACTCCCAGGACTTCTACTTCAATAACAAATGTAGGTTTGGTCCCAAATAATCCATCGTTATGTTCCATCAACGACGTTTTGTTCGTGCGTTCTAGACACTATCCCAATGGTAAATCACGGTCGTGCGCATGGCGCAGAACGTGACAAAAAAATTCTAAATATTCCATTACCGTACTTCGAAGCATGTCAACCGCTGTTTAAAATCTATTTTTATGCAATTTATCTCGTAGAAAAGCGATAATATTCCGACCGGGAATCTGCAATTAGCTAAACAGCCGAATGAAAATACTCCACGGGGGCGAATCGCGCACGCGCCTAATTCTATTGTCACCTGATGGGACACTTGGAAAAGGAGATAATGTGTTTCAGCCTGAGGCTGCCTCGTCATCGTTCAGGTTTTTCCCGGGTTCTGAGAGCCTATTGGAGCCCTAGGAATTGTCACGTTACAGCTAAGATCCTGACTCTTCAATAAACAGAAGCAAGAACAACAACACCTTGTCAGACAGGGTACTTCCTGCATGAAACCTTCTCAGGTTTTTGCCTGCCATAGGAGTTCTGTTATACTCACAGACACCATTCAGACAGTTTTAGAAACTTTAGGGTGTTTTCTATCCAAACCTGAAAAATAATATGCATATTCTAGCTTCTGAGTTGGTGTAGGAGGCAGTTAAAAATGGGCACATATTTTTTCCAAAATTCTCAATGCTGCCCCCTAGCCCTAATTAAAGAAGATGTTACAGGTCTGTGAGAGCCAAAAATCTTGCTTGTTTGTAGGTGACCAAATACTTATTTTCCACCATAATTTGCAAATAAATTCATAAAAAATCCTACAATGTGATTTTCTGGATTTTTTTCTCTCATTTTGTCTGTCATAGTTGACGTGTACCTATGATGAAAATTACAGGCCTCTCTCATCTTTTGAAGTGGGAGAACTTGCACAATTGGTGGCTGACTAAATACTTTTTTGCCCCACTGTATATGATACCGTATTTTGTGTTCCTTCATACACTGTATTTATGTCAGTAACTGCATTTTATAATTGAGTGACTCCTCTCCAAACCCAAGACAAAAAAAGACCATGATTTGGGGGGATTTTCACGAAATATAATCCCTAGAATAGTCTTTTGGAGGAAGGATTTTTGACATATATTTGACATGTGTATCTAAAAGCATACTTGAGAAATAATTCATCAAAGTTGGCATATTTATGACATTTTTGCCTTACCCAGGCCTCCTTTAAGACTCATTATACATGAACATATGACAACAGAAATCACAACAGGCATAATTTGATTTTAAACCCGTAGGGAATAACGAGACTATATTAGCATTTTGCTGTTAATTGCATTTCAAACCATTATCATACCACTAGCCTTATGTCACATACGCTGGATTCTTAGAACACCTAGAGAGAAAGTGTTGAGCTCCAAGTCAAGATTGAAAGCTTGGGGTGAATTTGTGACGATCAAACAATCTCCAGGACACGAAGACAGAATATGCCAGGACACATCTTGATAGCATATGGCATTAATCCTGGAAGTAGAGATGTTTAACCACGCAGACCTGCTGCTACCCTGTTCTGTTGCCATCTCCAGGTGGGAGGAGGACAGGCAAACAGTCTACTCAGCCGAAACACAAGGCCCTAGTAATACCTCATCACAATAACTTTTTATCTCGCTCATGTTGTACCTATAGCTTTAGATGGTGTACAAAATTTTGTCATGTATCATAAGCCAAGGGCCACATCATTCTATGATAAGGACAGAGGGTTTTCCTGGTTCAGTCACATGGTCAGGAAAACAGCTGTTTCTACTTGTGAAACTTAACCATTTTCTAAAGGTAGTTGAGATCAGTAGAGCTGCAATGTGGGCCTGTAACCGAAAGGTTGAATCCCTGAATGGTTTGAATCCCTGAGCTGACAAGGTAAAAATCTGTCGTTCTGCCCCTGAACAAGGCAAGTTAACTCACTGTTCCCCGGTAGACCGTAATTGTAAATAAGAATTTGTTCTTAACTGACTTGCCTAGTTAAATAAAGGTAGATTTTTTAAAATAAAATGTTAGAAAAGGAAAGGAGAATTGTCTTACTTGTACATTTCTTCAGCCCGGACCCTTTCTTCAAAGCGTGTCGGCTCAGCTTGCAGGCGAAGTTGTTCTCCCAGAACTCAGCAAACCAGATATTCCTCCTGTTGTTCTCCAGTGTGCGGCTGATAAAGTAACGATCAAACCCTGGAAGAGATCGATCAGATCATTGTCATCATCAGTGCACTCACTCTGGCAACAGTGTCCTTGCCAACACAGTTATTGACATGTGGTGGAATGTAATGGAGCATTGGGGTAACACTTTTAACTATGTTTTTGACAGGGTGGGTATTTCTTTAACAGTGAGTGTATTGATAATGGCTGATTGTGTTATAGACCAGAGTTGTGGCTTGGCTGGCAGACTGAGTAGATAATAACAGAGGTCTGGACAAGGGGACTCATGCTAGCACAGGACAGTAAATACTTTATATTTTACAACAGCTTATCGGGCTTAGAAGTGTCCTGTGTTAAGATGAACAAGATCTGGTGAGACTTGTTAACAGAGATATCTCTATGGCTGTATTTCCACAAGAAACCCAATTTTGACATTTTGCCCAATTATTGGCAAAAGATCTGATTGGTAAAAAAATGAAATGAATGAAAAAAAGATCAGAATTGGGATGCCTATGTAAGCTGCCAGCTGCTGGCACAATAACGCACTGCTGATCCATGTCAACGTCTGTAAAATAAACATAATGCTAAATCCATTATTCTGTAATATAATCTACAACAATTTAATTGATCTCAATCCCTTTATCCTTGTACATTTAAGGAAAGCTACACAAGATCTACCAATCAATCAATCAATCAATCAAATCAATCAAAGCCAATCTAAAAGTTCATAGCAGCAACCTAAAACCTTTCTTTGTTCCCCTTACATCCCCCAACAATTAATTCATTAATCAAGCAAGCAATCATTCAGTCAATCAACCAAATCAATCAATCTGCCAATCTAAAAGTTTTCCCCAGCAACCTTAAAGATGTCTCCGTTCCCCCTCACCTCTGATGGACTGGCGTTTGGGCAGGATGGTGACTGCTCCCTCTGCCATCTCCTCCTGGTGTAACACTGGAGAGATCTTTGAGCCCCAGCTGTCTGAGCCCACCCAGATGAAATGGCCAGTCTGGTTGGCCTTCTTGGCTGCTTGGAGTAGCCGCCTGGTACAAGTGGATAAACACATTTAGCTACCAGTAATACATGTGATATTATGGTAACACTTTCTATGAACCAACTGTTAGGGCTGTACTGTGTTAAGAACTACACAAACAACAATGACTTATATAGTACACTGCGTTCATGATTAAACTTGAACTCACTCATTCTTACATCTGTCCTATCCATAGTGAAGGTGAAAACTAATTTGGATCCCATTGTATTGGTCTGGCTGGTCTGCCTAATTCAGAATGTGATGTGTATGTATGGTCTGGTGTGTTGTGGGCCCAGAGAAATCATCCACATTTTTTTACCAGAAAATGTTAACAGTAGAACTATAGCAACTACTTTCTCCAGGTTTTTATGTTTTTCACCTGAGTTTTGTAAAGCAGGCTTATGGCAACATTAGTCATCTGAAGCTGATTGCACAGTGGCTGGTAACATTGACTAACGTAAGGACAACGAAAGGCTAAACGATTAAGATAATTTCCAAGTTTATCCTGTTGTCACTAAGATAATGTGTGGAAGCATATTAACATGAGTTACCGACGGAGAATTTAAAAGAGGGAATTATGACAGCGCTCGACCAAGGCATAATGCATAATTTAAATGTCAAGCTTTTTATTTCTGCCGATTGACTCTTCTCCCTTTGATTGATAATATTTCATGCTGCGTATTTCTTATAATGAACATTTGTATGATTTTAGTATATTTCATATTCAACTTGTCAATGCTACGATGATAATACCCTTACCTGATATCATCCTCATTGGCAAAAATAATGACCACCCTTGCATTTGGGTTTTCTCTTAGTCTGCGAATGACCTTATCAAACTCTCCCGGTTTCAGCTCCCGGGGAATCTTGACCGACTGAGAGATGCACACACCTCCTACAACAGAGAGAAAGAAAACACAAAGCAGTTGAGTGGCAGGTTAAGTACTGGATTGGAAGGTTTTCGCTTTTCACAGAAGCTCAACTTGAGCTATCAGTACACTCTTAGAAAAGAAGAACCTAAAAGGGTTCTTCGGCTGTCCCCATAGAAGAACCCTTTGAAGAACCCTTTTGGGTTCTATTTAGAACCATTTCCACAGAGGGTTCTACCTGGAACCAAAAAGGGTTCTACCTGGAACCAAATATGTTTATCCTATGGGGACAGCCGAAAAACCTTTTTTCTAAGAGCGTAGATCACCAGTAAATGCAGAACTCTCAACAACATTGTTCTCTCTGAGGTTTGTGACTGTATGAATCCTTCGGCTTCACTAAATCCACCTGCTGTGAAAACATTTGCATCTGACGCTCAGTTACTGCCCAGTGGGGGGCAGAGAGGAAATCTGACACATAGGATTTCACTTGATCCATGTTCATTTTGAAGATACCCTTACCAAGGACATCTTTAATCAACACACTTAAACCACGGGGAGGAGAACAGCTTCAAATGAAATATGGAAATTAGAGACCCACTATACCAAAGCAGAAATACACACAAGGTGATGATGAAAGCAATGACAGACGTCACATATTAAAACAATATTTGCAAGTAGTAAATGTTATGGTAATTAGATAGCAGTAAGACAATAGGGTTAGAATCAGTGGCGTATATTCATGGATGCCAAGGGAAGCCATGCTTCCCCAAATATTTGACCTATAAAAGATGTTCCGTCAATTCGCAAGTGGCTGAATCTCACCGGAGAAATCATCCGAGTGCCCCTCTGTCTCAGTATGTCTAGCCCATGTATCTGATGCTGTCTGGAACAAAAGAGTATGACATGGTTCCACCGTAATATTTCATTGATTGATGTCAGCAATCATTTGGCTTCCCTTGATAAAACAATTATAAAATAATTAGCCAATCAGCATTGAGCTGAGCTCAAGTGTGGGATTGTCCTGGCGCAGCAAAACACCCCCAAGGGAGGCCAGTTTGGATTTGGCTTCACACCAATCAAATCATCTCCTAAGCAAAACTTCACCATTGTCAGAAAAATGTGTCTAGAAATCGACCCTTCCCTAAACCATGGCTGGAGATGGGGATTAGGACTTGTGGTTTTGACTAAATTCTCTGTACAGGCCAATGATTCTGACGGCGATTCTGATCTAATCATAAATTCATATGTTGTGCCACTGGCCTGAGGTGATAGAATTTCAATATGTAGCCTAGATGTAGCCTAGTAGGCTCATGCTAACTAACTAACTTAGCTGGTTCATTGTTGCCAATGCGAAAAAGTTAGGCACTTGCCTCACCTGTACTCTGAGTCGTCAGGCCATCTTACATTCTCAACAGTGTTTCATCTTGCTCGGAACAGCCGGCTTGTACCGCCTTTCAATGAAAAGGAGGTGGATGTACACTATCGTAAACATTTTTGGGGTCACTTAGAAATGTCCTTGTTTTTGAAAGAACAGCACATTTTTTTGTCCATTAAAATAACATCAAATTGATCAGAAATACAGTGTAGACATTGTTAATGTTGTAAATGACTATTGTAGCTGGAAACAGCTCATTTTTAATGGAATACATAGGTGTACAGAGGCCCATTATCAGCAACCATCACATCTGTGTTAGCTAATCCAAGTTTATAATTTGAAAAGTATAATTGATCATGAGAAAACCATTTTGCAATTATGTTAGCACAGCTGAAAACTGTTCTGATTAAAGAAGCAATAAAACTGGCTGTCACGCCCTGACCTGAGAGATCTGTTTTTCTCTGTTTGGTTAAGTCAGGGTGTGATGTGGGGTGGGCATTCTATGCTATCTATTTCTTTGTTTTGTCCGAGTATGGTTTCCAATCAGAGGCAGCTGTCTATCGTTGTCTCTAATTGGGAATCACACTTAGGCAGCCTTTTTCCATCCTGTGTTTGTGGGTAGTTGTCTTCTGTTTTGTATAGTGTACCTGACGGAACTGTTTGGCTTTTCATTTTGTTATTTTTTGTTTGAGTGTTTTTGATAAATAAAATCATGAACACGTACCACGCTGCGCTTTGGTCCACTCCTTCCGACAAACGCCGTTACAGAACTACCCACCAAAAACGGACCAAGCAGCGTGGGCAGGAGAGGTGGACATGGGAGGACATACTGGACGGAAAGGGATCCTGGACGAGGGAGGAGATCCAGGCCGGATGGCATCGCCTCCCATGGGAACAGGTGGAAGCATCGAGAGAGGAACAGCGATGAGACCGGGAGTCACGGCAATGACGGAAGCCCGAGAGGCAGCCCCCCAGAAAATGTTTGGTCAGGGTGGAGTCAGGGTGGAGACCTGAGCCAACTCCTCGTGCATACCGTGGAGAGAGTATGACTGGTCAGGCACCGTGTTATGCGGTGAAGCGCACGGTGTCACCAGTGCGCAGCCACAGCCCGGTGCGCTCTGTGAAATCTCCACGCAGTTGCCGTGCTAGAGTGGGCATTCAGCCAGGAAGGATTGAGCCAGCTCAGCGTTCCTGGTCTCCGGTGCATCTCTTCGGCCCAGGTTATCCTGCGCCAACTCTACGCACGGTACCCCCAGTTCGCCAGCACAACCCAGTGCGGCCTGTTCCAGCTCCCCGCACTTGTCGGTCTATGGGGGGATCCAGCTAGGACGAGTTGTGCCAGCACTGTGCTCTAGACCTCCGGTGCGCCTCCACGGTCCAGTGTGTCCTGCGCTGGCTCTACGCACTATGCCTTCAGTGCGCCTTCATAGCCCAGTGCATCCCGTGCCAGCTCTCCACACTCACCGAGCTAAAATGGGCATCCAGCCAGGGCGGGTTGTGCCAGCCCTACGCTCCAGACCTCCAGTGCATCTCCCCAGTCTGGTGAGACTTGTTCCGGCTCCACGTAAGAAGCCTCCAGTGATGGTCCATGGTCTGAAGCCTCCAGTGATGATCCATGGCACTAAGCCTCCAATGATGATCCACGGCGCGGAACCTGCAGTGACGATCCATGGCGCAGAGCCTACAGCGACGGTCCCCGGTACGGTGCCTCCAGCGACGGTCCCCGGTACGGAGCCTCCAGCGACGGTCCCGGTCCTGAGCCTCCAGCGACGGTCCCCGGTCCAGAGCCTCCAGCGACGGTCTGCAGTCCAGAGTCTTCAGCGACGGTCTGCAGTCCGGAGTCTTCAGCGACAGTCTGCAGTCCGGAGTCTCCAGCGGCGGTCTGCAGTCCGGAGTCTCTAGCGGCGGTCTGCAGTCCGGAGTCTCCAGCGGCTGTCTGCAGTCCTTCTTTAGACTAGTTGAGTACCTGGAGCATCAGCATTTGTTGGTTCGATTACAGGCACAAAATAGCCAGAAACAAAGAGCTTTCTTCTGAAACTCTTGTTCTGAGAAATGAAGGCTTGCGAGAAATTGCCAAGAAACTGAAGATCTCGTACAACGCTGTGCACTACTCGATTCACAAAACAGCACAAACTGTCTCTAACCAGAATAGAAAGATGAGTGGGAGGCCCCAGTGCACAATTGAGCAAGAGGAAAATTACATTTGAGTGTCTAGTTTGAGAAACTGACGCCTCACAAATCCCCAACTGACAGCTTCATTAAATAGTACCCGCAAAACACCAGTCTCAACGTCAACAGTGAAGAGGCAACTCCAGGATTCTGGCCTTCTAGGCAGAGTTGCAAAGAAAAAGCCACATCTCAGACTGGCCAATAAAAATAAAAGATTAAGATGGGCAAAAGAACACAGACCAGCATCCCAGAGTTGTCTCTTCCCTGTTGACGTTGAGACTGGGTGATCCTGATTTCGGTAAACCCCCATGAGTTGACCTTTCCTTTGAAAACCCCAAAGGTGAGCGAGTTTGTAGGACCGTTGAAGGAAGAGAGCATCCATACAGTTGACAATTCGATGCCTGGCGAGCAGCTGATTGCTGAACAGAGTAAAGATGTTTCCCTCTCCCCTCTTTTTGCTGAGATTAGTCCATAGGAGGAATTTGATGAAGTTTGAGTGGGTTACTTTGACAGAGATGGTGTTCTAATGAGGAAATGGCATTCTCGCACCACTTCTGGGCAGGACAATTGGCCAAGTGTATCTCAAATTGTTGTTTCAGTTATGCTTCGACAAGAGATACTGAGGTTGGCTCATGATGGTACATTTTACATTTAAGTAATTTAGCAGACGCTCTTATCCAGAGCAACTTACAGTAGTGAATGCATACTTTTCATACATTCTTTTCTCCGTACTGGTCCCCCATGGGAATCTGACCCACAACCCTGGCGTTGCAAACACCATGCTCTACCAACTGAGCCACACGGGACCCTTGGTAGTATGGCAGATCTTGTGGTCAACAAACCATATGACTGTATCTTGCATATTTTCTTCTGACCTGGTCTGAAACAGGATGTTGTGGCTTATTGTAATTCCTGTCACATTTGTCAGCGGACAGGTAAACCAAACCAAGCTGTACCGGTTGCACCTTTGCAACCTAATTCTGCTTTTGACAAACCTTTCAGCAGGGTTCTAGTGGATTGTGTTGGTCCTTTGCCCAAAGCAAAGAGTGGTAACCAGTTTCTCTTAACCATTATGTGCACCGTCACTTGTTCCCCTGAGGCCATTCCACTAAGGAAGATCACGAAAGAGAAGGTACTACGGATATTGCAGGAGATTCCCCTTGAAATCAGACATGTCTGTGTTAAGGAGAACTTGGTTGCTGAGTTTCTTTTAAGGGTGGGCAGTCAATAAGTTTAGTGCTTAGTCATTGCGTAGCCTTGGCTCCAAATGTATTTGGACTGTACATTTTGCCATTTTGGAGAGGAGTTTTGTTTTGGTTGGGATCGTTCCAACAGGACGAGAGTTGTAGAAGCATACGTGAGATTTTCAACATTTCGGAGTTTTAGGCAATTATTATAAAAATAAAAAAATCTAGCTTTAATAAAAATGAAAAAAAAGTTGTGTGTTTTGACATATTTCACTGTTGACATCCAGTAGATGCCATGTTTATATCGGAGAAGGCGATGCATAAGTAGCGATGCATTTAAGTTTATAATTGTTGTTTGTTTGGACTTTTTTCAGTTTGGACTTCAGCACATATAGCACGTTTACGCGTAGTGCACACCAATTGGTGTCACCTCATTAGTGTTATAGAAAAATTACATACTTACCTGATTTGTTTGATATTAATAGTAAACAATTATATATTTAACTAAGAGTAAGACTGACCTGCTAAGGCTGAGTTTTTATGGTGTCCACTCTAGCTTCCTGCAGCTAGTCTGGGCGTTGAGGAAATGGGTTTTTCTAGAGGGCAATAAAACTTTACAGCCACATTCCATTCTATGATCAGTGGTGCACTGGGGAGATGTATTCCATGGACAGGATGTGGGGTGGTTGTAACTGGGATAGAGGTGGACTGGAACAAAGGGTCTTAGACATCCTGGCATCTGGGAAATTAGGCCAGGGTCGGTGGTTAAGATAACGCCAGGTGCAGATAAAGACAGGATGAACCCAAAGTGGCTTATGATGCTCTTTGATCTGCCTGAGAGGGATGGATCTAAGCATTCTTAGTGTCCTATATAAGATGTCTGTTGTGTATTGTTAGGGAAGCTCTCGGCAACACAACTTAGAGTGTGAGGTCGACAGTTTCATTATTTCAATAATTAATTGATATTAAATAAAGATGATTGTTTGAAGAAATGACCAAGTCTCTCTCAGTACTGAATTTCCACGACATTAGTCAGTACACCTGTGCTGGTTGCCATCTCATTAGTGGGAAAATGTTTCATCTGTGCCGGCCAATGTGGTATATAAGAATGGCTGGCCCAGTGGTCCAATTGTATTGACAGATGTGGAGGATCAACACCTGTAGTTGGTGCTCCCTATTTGAGCTCCACTTTTTGGTTTGTTTCCTGTCTTTAAGTTTGGTGTGGGTTTTTATTTTGTTTCTCTTCTTGGGAAGATTTAGTGGGCGCTAATGGTGGGTGTCTTTTACTGTTGTTTCCAGTTGTTGTTAATAGTCAACTTTCAATGGACACCCCAATGAGTGTCTTTCAGAACCCCTCCTATAACCCCACCTGTTTTGTTTGGTTGTTGTCAGTGACTCTTTGTTCCCCCTTCTGTTGAACGACAGTATTTGGTTTTTGTGCTGGGGAACGTAACAGTTACATTTAACTGACTGATATTATTATGAAACGTAAAATATCTCCTAAACCTGTGTTAATCTCAAACCTTATTTCTGGTGTTTATCCCAAAACCCTATTATTTCCCCATTTATCTTCCCCATAGGAATGCCTGAATGAACCAGAAGTAACTCATTTACATTTTTTAGGACTAAAAGATGGCGAAATCTATTCATCACAGGGGAATTTCCTCACCAAGAAAATGGGAATTAGAATAGAATTGAAAATAGAATATCATTCATGTCAAAATAGTTTGTGCACAGAGCAACCTACTGTTCAGATATTCCATTACACAGAATCATTCTCATTCCCACTGAAATGCACTGCTGTGAGCAACTGCTTGTGTTTTCATTCCATTTTCAGGACTCCAGAATTGCTTTGTGTATAATGTCACCCTTTCTTCCAGCACATAATGATCTACAGTTCTAATTGCATACAGTGAAACTACTGTTTCTTCCTCTCAAAGGTTTTGTTGTCAGCAGCTGAAAGTAAACAGTGAAAAGAAATGGGATAAAATGAGGGCCTTCAGAAAGAATTTACATGTTTGTGGAACAGCCTGAATTTAAAATGGATGAATTTTAAATGTTGTGGCCTACACCCAATACCCCATAATGTCAAAGTGGAATTATGGTTTTCCAAATGAATTAAAAATGAAAAGTCAATAAGTATTCAACCCATTGTTATGGCAATCCTAAATACGTTCAGGAGTACAAATGTGTTTAACAAGTCACATAATACGTTTCATGGACTGTGTGCAATAATAGTGTTTAACATGATTTTGGAATGACTACCTCATCTCTGTACACCATACAGTACATACAATTATCTGTAAGGTTCCTCAGTTGAGCAGTGAATTTCAAACATTGATTCAACCACAAAGACCAGGGAGGTATTCCAATGTCTCTCAAGGAAGGGCACCTATTGGTAGATGGGTAAACATGACAAATTTGACATTTGAATATCCTTTGAGCATGGTGTATCAATACACCTAGTCACTACAAAGGTATTAACTAAGCTGCCTGCCATCCAGGACCTCTACACCAGGCGGTGTCAGAGGAAGGCCCTAAAAATTGTCAAAGACCCCAGCCACCCCAGTCATAGACTGTTCTCTCTACTACCGCATGGCAAGCGGTACCGGAGTGCCAAGTCTAGGACCAAAAGGCTTCTCAACAGTTTTAACCCCCAAGCCATAAGACACCTGATCAGGTAATCAAATGTCTACCTGAACTATTTGCATTGTGTGTGTCCCCAACCCCTCTTTTACTCTGCTCCTACTCTCTGTTAATCATATATGCATAGTCACTTTAACTATACATTCATGTATATATTACCTAAATTGGCCCGACCAACCAACGCTCCCGCACATTGGATAACCGGGCTATCTGCATTGTGTCCCGCCACCCACCACCCGCCAACCCCTCTTCTACGCTACTGCTACTCTCTGTTCATCATATATGCATAGTCACTTTAACCATATCTACATATACATACTACCTCAATCAGCCCGACTAACCGGTGCCTGTATGTCGCCTCGCTACTGTATATAGCCTCGCTACTGTTTTTTCACTGTTGCTTTCATTTCTTTACTTAGCCTATTGTTCACCTAATACCTTTTTTGCACTATTGGTTAGAGCCTGTAAGTAAGAATTTCACTGTAAGGTCTACACCTGTTGTATTCGGCGCACGGGACAAATACACTTTGATTTGATTTGAACTCCGTTGCTGGAGAGGAAGGCAACCAATCAGGGATTTCACCATGAGGCAAATTGGTACTTTAATAAAACAGTTAGAGTTTAAAGGCTGTCATAGGAAACTGAGCATGGGTGAACAACATTGTAGTTACTCCATAACACTAACCTAAATGACAGAGTGAAAAGAAGGAAGCCTGTACAGAATAAACATATTCCAAACCATGCATTATGTTTGCAATAAGGCACTAAAGTAAATCTGCAAAAAATGTAGCAAAGAAATCAGCTTTATTTCCTGAATACAAAGCGTTATGTTTGGGGCTGCATCATGTTATGGGTATGCTTGTCATCAGCAAGGAGTAGGTTATTTTTTGTTGATAAAAACAAACAGAATAGAGCTATGCACAGGCAAAATCCTAGAGGAAAACCTGTTTCAGTTTGCTTTCCAACAGACATTGGGAGACAAATGTACCTTTCAGCAGGACAATAACCTAAAACACAAGGCCAAATATACAATTGAGTTGCTTACCAAGATTACATTAAATGTTCCTTACTGGCCTAGTTACAGTTGACTTAAATCAGCTTGAAAATCTATGGCAAGACTTGAAAATGGCTGTCTAGCATTTTTAGTAATTTAGCAGACGCTCTTATCCAGAGCAACTTACAGTAGTGAATGCATACATTTCATACACTTTGAGACTTACCCGAAAGACTGCCAGCTATAATTGCTGCCAAAGGTGATTCTAACATGTATTGACTTAGGGGTATGAATACTTAAGTAAATTAGATATTTCTGAATTGCATTTCCAAAAAATTTGAAAAAAATTCTATAAACTTGTTTTCTCTTTGTCATTTAGGGGTATTGTTTGTAGATGGCTGAGACACTATTTCATCCATTTTGAATTCAGTCTGTAACACAACAAAATGTGGAATAAGTCAAGGGGTATGAATACTTTCTGAAGCCACTATATAATACACGTAGAATATGATGTATTCTCTAAATAGGACTAAATATGAATAAAGATACCCATACATTAAACTGTATACAGTGCCGTGAAAAAGTATTTGCCCCCTTTCTGATGTTCTCTATTTTTCCATATTTTTGATATTGCATCTTATCAGATCTTCAACCAAAACCTAAAAATCTATAAGGGAACCTGAGTTTACAAATAACAAAACAAATTGATACTGATTTTATTTAATTAACAAAGCTATGCAACACCCAATTCCCCTGTGTGAAAAAGTAATTGTCCCCTTACACTTAATGCTTAATGCTAAATTGTAAATATTTCGCCTCTATTGCCTTTTTATTGCCTACCTCCCTACTCTTCTGCATTTGCACACACTGTACATAGATTTTTCTATTTTTTTTCTGTTGTGTTATTGACTGTATGTTTGTTTATGTGTAACTCTATGTTGCTGTTTTTGTCGCACTGCTTTGCTTTATCTTGGCCAGGTCGCAGTTGTAAATGACAACTTGTTCTCAACTGGCCTACCTGGTTAAATAAAGGTGAAATAAGAACATTTACATTTAAAAAAACACTCAATAACTGGTTGAGTGTAACCAAATGACTGCAACCAAATGCTGCCTGTAGTCGTTGATCAGTCTTGCATAATGTCTGGCATAATTTTCTATATAATATAAATGAAATACGTATGTAATTGCTGTTATTTGTCCACTAAGGTTCCCTTTATCTAATATTAGGTTTTGATTGAAGATCTGATACCATTCAATATAAAAAATATGCAAAAGTAGAGAAAGTCAGAAAGGGGGCAAATCCTTTTTCACTGCACTGTATACAGCTTAATGTATGTATACAGCTTAATGTATGTATACAGCTTAATGTATGTATACAGCTTAATGTATGTATACAGCTTAATGTATGTATACAGCTTAATGTATGTATACAGCTTAATGTATGTGTATTGGAGTGATGCCCTGAAATAGTAGAGCAAATTAGAAAGGGTGCAAATCCTTTTTCATAGCACTGTACACCAAAAAACTGTCTCAGACTTCAATTTTTTGGGGAAATGTGTACACGTATAGTCCTATGGTTGTGTTGAAGTGCAATGTGGCTTAAGGGTTCAAACTGACACAAAGCTATGTCTATCCCATGCTGAATTCATGTTCATTAAATTTAAAAACACAATCATTGTTGCCCAGAAACCCAATTCGTTGTTGTACTGCTCCACTGAATTTCCTAATTGTAATTATTTCCGCTACTGTTTGGTCGTCATTCATGTCTTTGTGGGCATTTAGCCTGTCTAGCCATTGGGGGATTAAACATTCTAGATTCCCATCTTTTGGATGGGTGGGCTGGTACATTTAATCAAGTATTTTGTTATGGTCAGTGTCGTTTCAGTTTGGTCATTTATAGCATTGTCCACTTGCCCTCAGATCCTCAAAAAACGTTATACAGCTGCACCATTGAGAGCATCTTGACTGGCTGCATCACTGCTTGGTATGGCAACTGCTTGGCATCTGACCACAAGGCGCTACAGAGGGTAATGAGTATGGCCCAGTACATCAATGGGGCCGAGCTCCCTGCCATCCAGGACCTCTATACCAGGCCGTGTCAGAGGAAGGCCCTAAAAATGGTCAAAGACTCCATCCACCCAAGTCAGACTGTTCTCTCTGCTACCGCTTCTACCCCCAAGCCATAAGACTACTAAATAGCTACCCAAACTATCTGCATTGACCCTCTTTGCACTAAATCGTTTGACTCATCACTTACACTGCTACTTCTGCTTATTACCTATCCTGTTGCCTAGTCACTTTACCCTTACCTACAGTACCAGTCAAAAGTTTGGAAACACCTACTCATTCAAGGGTTTTTCTTTAATGTTCACTATTTTCTACATTGTAGAATAATAGTGAAGACATCAAAACTATGAAATAACACATATGGAATCATGTAGTAACCAAAAAAGTGTTAAACAAATCAAAATATATTGCATAATATAGATTATTCAAAGTAGCCACACTTTGCCTTGATGACAGCTTAGCACACTTTGGCATGTTGGGACATGATTCCATATGTGTTTTTTCATAGTTTTGATGTCTTCACTATTATTCAACAATGTAGAAACTAGTAAAAATAAAAACCCTTGAATGAGTAGGTGTGCAAGCCTTTGACTACTACTGTATATGTACATGTCTCCCTCACTTACCTCGTACCCCTGCACATCGACTCTGTACTGTTCCCTTGTGTATATAGTATAAAGATATCATTAGTTATTGTGCATTTATTCTTTGTGTTGTAATTTGTTTCTATATTTTTCTCTCTGTATTGTTGGGAAGAGGCCTGTATGTAAACATTTCACTGTTAGTCTACACCTGTTGTTTACGAAGCATGTGACCAATCCAACTTGATTTGATTTTGATTTGTTCTTCTTGAGCCCCTTTAGAATCTGACCTTGCATCATGCCTTTGTGCCTTTGTGTCCCCTGAGCAAGGCAGTTAACCCCAACAACAATTGCTCCCGGGAGCCAATGACGTCAATTAGGGCAGTCCCCCGCACTTCTCTGATGGGGTTAAATGCAGAAGACACATTTCGGTTGAATGCCTTCAGTTGTGCAACAGACTAGGTATCCCCTTACCCTTTCCCCTCAGGCAGTGTTTCGCTCACTCCACAAGTATTCATTGGAAACAGTGTGTGTGTTGAGTTTAATACCACACACTCAACTAGCTCTCCTCCCTGCTCAGGCTGAGTACAAGTTTTCCCTATATTTTACTTAACAATATTCTTTTGATAAAGTAATACATTAATTTGCTTAATTTCACTTAAACTGATTAGCTAAATACCTGTCTGTTTGTTTCATGTAAACAATTAGCCCAACAAAAATGACCTAATTAACTGTTATTATTTTCACAAAACAGCAGATCCCCTTTCCCTGTTATTTTACAAATAGTAATTAGCATAATATTATACAAAATCATTTGAATTACAAATAAGTGGTTAGGCCGGGATGCAGGGCCTTGTGCGGGGTGAAGCACTTATCTGAACATCTTGTTAGCTCACCTGAGTGGATAGAATAACAGATCAGAACAAATGAACAAATCTGTTCCCTGCTCTTTTACCCAGTGTTAAATTTCCACCCAAAATAGCAGCATCAGTTTTCTGCCACAAAACCGTGTCACAATGCCCCTTCACTTTTCTAAGGTGAACAACTCCAGTGGGACTGTGCAAATCTCTCCCATAACAGACAATTTGGCACAAGCAGGGGGGACGGAGGCTGACTAGTGTTTTTCATATCGATGTGAAGTTGTTGAATAATGTATTGGCAACACCGCAAGAGTTTTTTGTCTTGCATCTGATGCAGACTGGTTGGATGCTAGATATGCTGCATGTCATGGTGTTGTGGTTTATAAACACTTGGGGTGTGCATTGGAATAGGTGCACCACAAATTGCCAATTGCACTGCTATATTGATGCTGATATCAGTGATTCAACGCATGTTATTGTGGCCTTGTGTAAGCCTATGTTGTTACTTTAAACGTTGTGGTAGTGTACTATAGATCAAACTGCTCAGTGCAGGGCTCACATAGACAACTGCACCTGGAAGGTCATTCTGAATCTTAAGCTAAACTGACCAGAGTTTTTGGACTCAGCACGCAACCCTGGAGCAGTGGCCCACACCTGACAGACTGAGAAAATGTCATGCCTAAAGGGACCAAGCTGCGTTGAGGGCAGAGGTTTCAATCAGAACAGTTGACTTCCTCCTGACCTCACTCAAACGTCTACAGCTGCCTTGGGCAGACTGTCTGTCCCCTTTGCAGTAATATGCAATCTATGTGAACAGCAAGCCTTTAGAATTGGAGTGGGAATTCTTCTGATTTTTTTGTTGTATTCCATAAAATTTGTTGCAGTTTTAGTAATATATAGAATGTCTGCTACATTTTGTATAACTTACAGACAATAAGACTGTAAGTCCCAGCTCAGGCTTTTTAACCATAAAACTATACGTCTATATTAACAATTCTCCAACAATAACGAAAAAAATCTATGTAGTAGAAACCTAGCTGCATGTTTAGAATAAAACACAACTCCCATGTAGCCGACAGTGTTTCAAGCACACCCTCCCTTTGACTACCTTCCCTCTGAAGCAAGCTGAGCCAATAGCTCTCTGATTTGGTTCAAGAAACGTATGGAAACCCAGGTCATTGATGCACTACAATATCATGTTTGATTGTTGAGATAAATTCTAGGTGTTTTCTTTGTCTCGGGGACTGGCAGGTAGGTTATGCTCGTTTGTTCTGTCAATTGAGAGCTTTTGGGGTTTGAGTCATTTATAAACTGTATTATGTGAGAGAATAGAACAACCTCTGCCAATTAAATCTGAACAGCGTGTAGATGCTCCTCCCTGGGAGAGCGTTTTGCACAGGTTTGACCTGTCCTTCCAGAAAAAGGGACCATCTTTACCATCTACAGGCGTTAATTAAAAAGCGGAGGAAATGGACTGGGGTGCCATATGGAGGCGACTGCCTGACAGCGGGATCCTAGAGCCCTGGCACATCGCTCCGCTGCCTTCGTATGTCACAGTGGAGACTGGGTCATCCGGAATGACAAGGTGTCTGTCTGTAGTCAGGAAGTAGTGGGCCTCGCTGGGCCAATGGAACGTTGTGCGGCAAATCACAATCACATTCATTTTCTGGGTCAGAACCAAAATAAAACAATCTTTTACTTTTGGACTGTGTGTGCTTTTAGTTTCCATACAGTGTGATATTGTATTATAACATTTCAAAGGAATGATTTAGATGTTTTAAATTAATTCAGCTGTATGTTCTCTATTTGCCGTCTTCTCTTTAGACATATCTAGAAAATAAACTCTACGAAGTGTTACTCATTATGATTCCGGTTTGGAATAAGGTCGATAGCAGACAACTTGTTTGATGCACTAAGGGAAAGCCATTACTCATTATTCAGACAGTCTGGGTCAAACCAACCCCTTCCTCATGTTTTGCTTTACAATTCACAATTATTCTGATTGTTTATGGACGTCTAATGAGAAAGCGTTAAGTGAGTGGGAAGGAAAAGGCAGTTGGAACGAACATCCTCAACAGAAGAGAATGTTGAACTCCCAGCTATGAATGCAGACTTTATTTCAGCCTCTTTTCCCTTTGTAGTTAACACACCACAAGCATCATCACCCATCATTAGTGAGACCTGTTGCCTGGGAGCAGTGGTGTAATGTACTTAAGTAAAAATACTTTAAAGTACTACTTTTACTCAAGTATGACAATTGGGTACTTTTTCCACCACTGCCTGGGAGCAGAGTGGCTTCAGAGGAGAAAAATCCAAGCCCTTAAGATGCCAGGCGCGGAAGATAACAGAGCTCTGAAATCACACATGCAGAGATACGGGCAAAATAGGCCCACAATAAACAGGCATATGCTGCCCATTCATTACACAGGGTAGTAAAAATGCTAATCAAACGTTCTGCTGTACACAATGAATACTGAACGGGAGAATATATTTGCATAAAAACACTGCAAAACAAGCTGGAACTGAAAAATAGTGGAACCTGATGACTGATGTGTGAAGTCATTTCCATAAATATCCTCTTTGTGGATCTGTTTTAAAACATTTGGGTGGTAGTGATAAAAAGCCATTTAGATGGAACACTCCATCTGGAGAAGTTGAAGATATTTTTCTGATTTACTTCATCTCTTTTCAGAATATAAAATATGTTTCCTCAACTTCCCTAAGATGCCTAATATACTGTATCATCTGAAGTGTGTAAAGAATATATAAAAGTGTTGAGTTCTGTGCATGGCCCTAAGATTAAGGATAAAAAAAAGAACATTCCACCTACCCTATGATGTTCTTAAGTGCTGTGCTGCACCAAACCAATTTTGCATCAAAGAAGCAAAAGATGAAAAGAATTCAAAGGGACAATATCATTTTTTTCATTATGGAATCTAATGCAGCAATATTTTCATTATGGCTGTGTTCGTCTAAGTTCTGAATTTTTTTCCACTGCAATACACTTCTGCCAGCACAGATTTTTTTTATGATGCACTTACTGGTATGTGGCTTGAAGAAAAGATTACTCTGGCTGTGTCCTCTTACTGTCTATTTCATTTTAGAGTCCTGGAAGTGGTGGATAAACGACTTGGAGCCATCTGTGTGCATTTCACAAAAATATGTGTATTTCACAAGCTACCGTATAGTTGTTGCAAGCGTACTGGAATGAGAAAGTACAGTTTCATTATTTATCTTCCTAATGCGAATCATAGTTGACTGATGATGATGATAATGCCATGTATGCGGAACCCATTTATGACTTTAGTGTTGTATTCTGCAGTGGCATGTATTCATTGATGCCAAGGGAAGACAGCACAAAAATAAAAACATATAATAAGGTATCTTTCATATCTGCCTTTATAATTTTCCTTCAATTCACAAGAGGCTGAATGTATCTCACCGGAGAAAGCATCCGAGCGAGCGAAACAGTGACCCTCTGTTGGCCATCTATCTGATGCTGTCTGGTCAAAAAGAGCTAAACTACGGGAGCTCAACTGTGAATGGTCCTGGCGAACCAAAAGAAAGGGAAGCCAGTTTGGATTTGGCTTCAATTCAATCACATCACATCGAGAGCAAAATGTAATTGACAGAAACAACTTGAATTGTTGCATCTCGTTGTGTTGTTGTTCTCTGGTGGCGAGCTACAATTATCCACGGATGGAGAGAGGGGTTTGCACTTGTGGTTTTACTTAATTCTCAGTACTGGCCAATGATTTTAATGGCAATTCTGATACAAACATAAACTTATACATTGTGCCCTTGGCCTGAGAGGATGGACGTTGACTATGTAGCTACAGTTGATGTCGGAAGTTTACATACACTGAGGTTGGAATCATTAAATCTCATTTTTCAACCACTCCACACATTTCTTGTTAACAAACTATAGTTTTGGCAAGTCGGTTAGGATATCTACTTTGTGCATGACACAAGTAATTTTTCCAACAATTGTTTATAGACAGATTATTTCACTTATAATTCACTATATCACAATTCCAGTGGGTCAGAAGTTTACATACACTAAGTTGACTGTGCCTTTAAACAGCTTGGAAAATTCCAGAAAATGATGTCCTTAGAAGCTTCTGATAGGCTAATTGACATCATTTGAGTCAATTGGAGGTGTACCTGTGGATGTATTTCAAAGCCACCGTCAAATTCAGTGCCTCTTTGCTTGACATCATGGGAAAATCAAAAGAAATCAGCCAAGACCTTCATCCTTGGGAGCAATTTCCAAATGACTGAAGGTACCACATTCATCTGTACAAACAATCGTAAGCAAGTATTAACACCATGGGACCACGCAGGCGTCATACCGCTCAGGAAGGAGACGCATTCTGTCTCCTAGAGATGAACGTACTTTGGTGCGAAAAGTGCAAGTCAATCCCTTTACAACAGCAAAGGACCTTGTGAAGATGCTGGAGGAAACAGTTACAAAAGTATCTATATCCACAGTAAAACGAGTCCTATATCGACATTACCTGATAGTCCGCTCAGCAAGGAAGAAGCCACTGCTCCAAAACCTCCATAATAATGCCAGACTAAAGTTTGCAACTGCACATGAGGACAAAGATCGTACTTTTTGGAGAAATGTCCTCTGGTCTGCTGAAACAAAAATAGAACTGTTTGGCCATAATGACCATTTTTATGTTTGGAGGAAAAAGGGGGAGGCTTGCAAGCCGAAGAACACCATCCCAACCGTGAATCACGTGGGTGGCAGCATCTAGTTGTGGGGTTGCTTTGCTGCAGGTGGGACTGGTGCACTTCACAAAACAGATTGCATCATGAGGCAGGAAAATTATGTGGATATATTGAAGCAACATCTCAAGACATCAGTCAGGAAGTTAAAGCTTGGACACAAATGGTTCTTCCAAATGGACATTGACCCCAAGCAAACTTCCAAAGTTGTGGCAAAATGGCTTAAGCACAACAAAGTCAAGGTATTGGAGTGGCCATCACAAAGTCCTGACCTCAATCCCTTTGAAAATTTGTGGGCAGAACTGAAAAAGTATGTGTGAGCAAGGAGGCCTACAAACCTGATTCAGTTACACCAGCTCTGTCAGGAGGAATGGGCCAAAATTCACCCAACTTATTGTGTGAAGCTTGTGGAAGGCTACCCGAAACTTTTGACCCATGTTAAACAATTTAAAGGCAATGCTACCAAATATTAAATGAGTGTATGTAAACTTCTGACCCACTGGGAATGTGACGAAAGAAATGAAAGCTGAAATAAATCATTCTCTCTACTATTATTCTGACATTTCACATTCTTAAAATAAAGTGGTGATCCTATCTGACCAAAGACAGGGAATTTTTACTAGGATTAAATGTCAGGAATTGTGAAAAACTGAGTTTAAATGTATTTGGTCAAGGTGTATGTAAACTTCTGACTTCAACTGTATCACGGTGGCAAGGCATATGAACTAACAGGTTATAGAGCAAACAATACAATTATCACAACACAGGTTTTAATACAACTTTTTTTTCTGTCTTCTCCAGTGAATCTTACCCATGCACTGCTACTGGTGTACTGGAAGCAACAGTTTCTTTATCCATTCTCAATAGCGTGTTAGTTGTGAGGTGTTAATAACAAAAACATTGACATTTCTCCAATAAATTGTTTTTTTCTTCACAGTAGGCTATGTTGTTAAATATTCTATATTGCAAAGATAAGCCTGTCTGACTCAGACACTATTGCTGCTGCCAACAGCCATTAAACATAGCTGACTCCAAGGCCTATTTGTCTAACTTGTGTTTGCAGTAGGCAGTATCATTTGCCTAATGAGTTGCAGATTGCCAATTGTCAGTTGCAGTTCAAATAGTCCATGAAGAAGCCCATTAGTATTGATTTAGACATTTAGATATATCATTTTATCTAACAAACTACTAATAAATCATGCATTAGTTGATGCACCTTTTGAAATGAAAATGCAATTTCCGAAATTGTTTCTGTAATATGGTTTGATTTGATTACATCCAGCGCTGCTGCAACTCTTCCGTACAGATAGGGCTCGTGGATTACTGTTGTTAGAAAGTTATATTACTACCTAGAGCAAGGATAGTAGTAGCTACATACCCGGAGACTACTCTCAAAGGGATATTATTACATTTTCATAATTTGGGTGCATTAAAAAAGCAACAAATAGGATACGTAAGGTATTCATGTAAGATTTTCCATAATGTGTGACGGGAATGTTATTTTAGAGTTAGAAAGGATCTTGAAAGATGGCACTGTTCTGTGCCAGCTTTATCAAAACTGTTGTCTAAATCGGGTCCCAGAAGAGAATTCATAGAAGAGTGCACACATTGTTCAGCTCCCAGTTCCACAATAAAAGAGAACTTGACAGGGGACTCCAGGCCAACCAAAACATGGATAACAAATGAGTGCATCATTCTTATTGGCTTGGGCAAAATTACTTTTTAGAGTCTGTGCAGCAGGCTCTATGGCATAGAGTAATGAGCTATGCTACTTTATGTGTACGGCTTGGACTGTGGGTACTGCGTCAGGCTTATCCTCTTAAAAAATGAATATAATGAAT
This sequence comes from Salmo trutta, assembly GCF_901001165.1. Taxonomy (NCBI): domain Eukaryota; kingdom Metazoa; phylum Chordata; class Actinopteri; order Salmoniformes; family Salmonidae; genus Salmo; species Salmo trutta. The sequence continues at coordinate 11,926,608 of NC_042970.1, read as the reverse complement.
TGCAATGCAGAGAAACCAACAGAATATCAAAAACACAAATTGCACCAAACATCTCTCCAAACTGAACGTCTTGTTAGGTAGTGTCAGACCAAGGCCTCTCTGTAGTGCTCTGAAAGTGAAGGAGAGAGAAAGAAGATAGAGGGGAGGGATCAGTCAGAGCTCTTTGTGATGCCAGTCATGTCTTGACTCCTCGCTCCTCGACACAGCTGACCCAAACATAGTAATCTGGGATTAAGCTCCAGACCATGTAGAACAGGCCGTGTCAATCAGGACTGCACCTCCTACATGACTGTTGGTCATGAGTGGAGGAGCCATGCTAAAGTGGGGATAATCCCTGAAACAGTTATGGTATCACAGGGCCAAGCCCAGGCCCTTCAACTCTAATGGGATAGTGAAAAGCACTGAAAAGCAAATGGGGAGGAGATAAACTGAGCGGAGCGCCCTCTTCAACAAGCCAAATTCATTAGCCTCGCCTTTTTATTCCGCAGACAGTGAAACATGATAATTCTCTTATCATTCTATTATTTCTGCAGCTTTTTAGCTTCTCTTTGTCCTCCTGATATAATGGAGTTCATGTCATCACTCTGCATTGACAGCAGTGGAGGCTGCTGAGGGGAGGACGGCTAATAATATTGTCTGGAAGGAAGCGAATGGAATGGCATCAAACACATGGAAACCATGTTTGATGTATTTGATACAATTCCACTGATTTCACTCCAGCCATTACCACAAGCCCATCCTCCCCAATTAAGGTGCCACCAACCTCCTGTGATTCACACCGAATCAGAGTCTATGGTTGGTTGCTCATGCTGTTTTTTTCCCTTTCTATTCTTCAACTTGCATCCTCGATAACTCTGGTCTATCATTAAGGAGGCAACCAGCAATATTGAGTATAGACCTGTTACACAACAGAGTCGAGCACAATGCAGTCGGACATCTCTGAATACCTCGAAATTAGGGGTATTGTGTATATATATATATATATATATATATATATACACTGCTCAAAAAAATAAAGGGAACACTTAAACAACACAATGTAACTCCAAGTCAATCACACTTCTGTGAAATCAAACTGTCCCCTTAGGAAGCAACACTGATTGACAATAAATTTCACATGCTGTTGTGCAAATGGAATAGACAACAGGTGGAAATTATAGGCAATTAGCAAGACACCCCCAATAAAGGAGTGGTTCTGCAGGTGGGGACCACAGACCACTTCTCAGTTCCTATGCTTCCTGGCTGATGTTTTGGTCACTTTTGAATGCTGGCAGTGCTTTCACTCTAATGGTAGCATGAGACAGAGTCTACAACCCACACAAGTGGCTCAGGTAGTGCAGCTCATCCAGGATGGCACATCAATGCGAGCTATGGCAAGAAGGTTTGCTGTGTCTGTCAGCGTAGTGTCCAGAGCATGGAGGCGCTACCAGGAGACAGGCCAGTACATCAGGAGACGTGGAGGAGGCCGTAGGAGGGCAACAACCCAGCAGCAGGACCACTACCTCCGCCTTTGTGCAAGGAGGAGCAGGAGGAGCACTGCCAGAGCCCTGCAAAATGATCTCCAGCAGGCCACAAATGTGCATGTGTCTGCTCAAACGGTCAGAAACAGATTCCATGAGGGTGGTATGAGGGCCCGACGTCCACAGGTGGGGGTTGTGCTTACAGCCCCACACCGTGCAGGACGTTTGTCATTTGCCAGAGAACACCAAGATTGGCAAATTCGCCACTGGCGCCCTGTGCTCTTCACAGATGAAAGCAGGTTTACACTGAGCACATGTGACAGACGTGACAGAGTCTGGAGACGCAGTGGAGAACGTTCTGCTGCCTGCAACATCCTCCAGCATGACCGGTTTGGCGGTGGGTCAGTCATGGTGTGGGGTGGCATTTCTTTGGGGGGCCGCACAGCCCTCCATGTGCTCTCCAGAGGTAGCCTGACTGCCATTAGGTACCGAGATGAGATCCTCAGACCCTTTGTGAGACCATATGCTGGTGCGGTTGGCCCTGGGTTCCTCCTAATGCAAGACAATGCTAGACCTCATGTGGCTGGAGTGTGTCAGCAGTTCCTGCAAGAGGAAGGCATTGATGCTATGGACTGGCCCGCCCGTTCCCCTGACCTGAATCCAATTGAGCACATCTGGGACATCATGTCTCACTCCATCCACCAACGCCACGTTGCACCACAGACTGTCCAGGAGTTGGCGGATGCTTTAGTCCAGGTCTGGGAGGAGATCCCTCAGAAGACCATCCGCCACCTCATCAGGAGCATGCCCAGGCGTTGTAGGGAGGTCATACAGGCACGTGGAGGCCACACACACTACTGAGCCTCATTTTGGCTTGTTTTAAGGACATTACATCACAGTTGGATCAGCCTGTAGTGTGGTTTTCCACTTTAATTTTGAATGTGACTCCAAATCCAGACCTCCATGGGTTGATAAATTGGATTTCCATTGATTATTTTTGTGTGATTTTGTTGTCAGCACATTCAACTATGTAAAGAAAAAAGTATTTAATAAGATTATTAGTTTCATTCAGATCTAGGATGTGTTGTTTAAGTGTTCCCTTTATTTTTTTGAGCAGTATATATATATATATATATATATATATATATATATATACATACATATACACACTGAGTGTACAAAACATTAAGGACACCTTCCTAATACTGAGTTGTCTCAACTGTTTCAAGGCTTAACAATCCTTTAACCTGCTGCCTCCCCTTCATCTACACACTGAAGTGGATTTAACAAGTGACATCAATAAGGGATCATAGCTTTCACCTGATCAGTCTATGTCATGGAAAGAGAAGATGTCCTTAATGTTTTGTACACTTTGAACAGGGTATGATAGTAGGCATCAGGTGCACGGTTTGTATCCAAAACTGCAACGCTACTGGGTTTTTCACGCTCAACAGTTTCCCAGTGTATCAAGAATGGGCCACCACCCAAAGGGACATCCAGCCAACTTGACACAATTGTGGTAAGCATTGCAGTCAACATGGGCCAGCATCCCTGTGGAATGCTTTCAACCCGTGTGGCTCAGTTGGTAGAGCATGGTGTTTGCAACGACAGGGTTGTGGGTTCGATTCCCACGGGGGACCAGTACACGGAAAAACATTTATGAAATGTATGCATTCACTACTGTAAGTCGCTCTGGATAAGAGCGTCTGCTAAATGACTAAAATATAAATGTAGAGTCCATGCCCTGATGAATTGAGGATGTTTGGAGGTCAAAAGGGGGTGCAATTCAAAATCAGTATGTTCCTAATGTTTGGCATACTCAGTGTATAAAATATTGCTAGCAGCCACAGAACACATTTTAAATGACATACCTACTGTAGAAAAGAGGAGAATATCTTTCTAATAACTTTATTTCTCAACTGCTAGCACTGAGCCAATTACACTCACTGGAGCCAATTACACACACTGGAGCCAATTACACACACTGGAGCCAGTTACACTCACTGAAGCCAATTACACTCACTGGAGCCAATAACACTCACTGGAGCCAATTACACACTCTGGAGCCAATAACACTCACTGGAGCCAATTACACACACTGGAGCCAATAACACTCACTGGAGCCAATTACACTCACTGGAGCCAATTACACTCACTGGAGCCAGTTACACTCACTGGAGCCAAATACACTCACTGGAGCCAGTTACACTCACTGGAGCCAGTTACACTCACTGGAGCCAAATACATTCACTGGAGCCAATTACATTCACTGTAGCCAATTACACTCTCTGGAGCCAATTACACTCACTGGAGCCAGTTACACTCACTGGAGCCAATTACACACACTGGAGCCAATTACACACTCTGGAGCCAATAACACTCACTGGAGCCAATTACACACTCTGGAGCCAGTTACACTCACTGGAGCCAATTACACTCACTGGAGCCAATTACATTCACTGTAGCCAATTACACTCTCTGGAGCCAATTACACTCACTGGAGCCAGTTACACACTCTGGAGCCAATAACACTCACTGGAGCCAATTACACACTCTGGAGCCAGTTACACTCACTGGAGCCAATTACACTCACTGGAGCCAGTTATACTCACTGGAGCCAATTACACTCACTGGAGCCAATTACATTCACTGGAGCCAATTACACTCACTGGAGCCAGTTACACTCACTGGAGCCAATTACACTCACTGGAGCCAGTTACACTCACTGGAGCCAGTTACACACTCTGGAGCCAATTACACTCACTGGAGCCAATTACACACACTGGAGCCAGTTACACTCACTGGAGCCAAATACACTCACTGGAGCCAAATACACTCACTGGAGCCAATAACACTCATTGGAGCCAGTTACACCATCCACCAAAAAAAACATCCACCAAATCTATTACATTTAAAATAATGATTACCTCTCCTTGCCATTATCATTCACCTGATAAGACAAGACGTGAAAATGTGCTAACGTATGATGGGGGTTGCTGGGTCTCTGGTTTGTCTGGGAGGGGGTCCCTGGGCAAGAAAAGGTTGAAGACCCCTGCTCTAAATAAAGCATTGAATGGTGGTGGTGATGCCCAGAGGATGCTTGACAACACGATGTGCACTGCAATGCCATTGTGAATGAATTGAGCTCTTAGTATTTAGCTCATTGCTATAGACACCAATGTGTTCTATCTTACTGCGAAGATCAAACATGTTGCAGTCCCCCAGTTAGGAGTATGGGGATTGTTGCCCACAGGAAATGGGTTATCATGATGTCTGACCAATTGAAGTGAACCAAACACCAGTTGGTGGACTAACGTTTTGCCTTAAGGCGTTTTCCATGGTCATTTATGGCACTGTTAGTAAATTGTGCACTATTAGTCCCTAACTCTAATGACGAATTCATGAAAATGCTATTGGGCCTGGAGAGAGGGAGTTGTGCAAAACGCTGCCAGATTTTAGACTATGACCCATGCTAGATCATTTGTGTACCCTGGCAGCCTTATCACATAATTGATGCCATTCATTTGTTGATTGTCTTTTTCTTTGGGGGGGGCTGAATTTAAGCCGCCAGATCATTGCTGAGAAAATCTGAGAAAAATGTTCACCTAGATGATTGATATGGGATTGAGGGCCACAGGAGCTGGAGCATTGCCTAAATGCAAGTGAGTGTTTTTCTCTTTGCCAGCTTGGTGCCAAGCCATTAATAAACCCAGCAAATGATGATAGCTGCTATATTGATTTCAGTTGCGTGCCCTCTGTTCAACTAGCCCTCACTCTAACACTTTGCCTCAGTAAACACAATCTTTAAAATGATCTCCGGTGTTTTTCAAATATTTTGACAGTACAAGAGCAAAGATTGACGGTATTCTTTGAGGTATTCATCCTACAGTAGGATCTTGTTTGACCACTCATTGATGAACACAGACCTTCCTGCAAATTTACCTTTGGTTCTTTTCACTAGCAAGATAGTACCCTTATCTACCCAATATTTCCTTATAGGACAGTACACTGATCATTTCTCTAATCACTCCTCCTAGCTTCCTCTCTTTTCTATTGTAACGTCCTGCCAAAATCGATTCCAGAGTGCCAAGTCTCACAATGTTAGATGACTCTGAAAGTTAGAACTTTTTCTGTCTCTGCAACTTTCAACTCTCTCATTTAGCAACCCCTCTCCCTGTCCTTTTTTAGAAGGTTCTGTTCAGCACATTGTCATTGGTAAGGGGAATTACACGCCCTGAGTCAAAGTGACATTATGTCAGAATTGTACCCTGTGATTCCTGCCAGACTCAATCACTCTTGCCGCGCGCCTCATTCAAAATTAAATTGGAAACACTCTTGCAGAGCCTCCATAACTTAAAGACTCCAGCATAATGTCTCCAATAACACTTAAATAGTTGAACTCCAGCCAAGTCAGGCGTTCAGATTAATTTTGCAAAGAAAGTTGCATACCTCTCTAGCCACTTGCTACTTCTTCAACGGAATTTCGATATTGGCAAAGAGAACAGGAGAAATGCGCTCAACTTTTAAACAGCAACAAACAAATTCATGTTAATTTTCCCCTCTTGCCACTAAAATAGCTGAAATAGCTACGCCGGTATCTCTTTCTGTACTGGCAGAAAGGATTACATTTTATAATGCTGCAACAGACTCCTGCTGCTTGTCTAGGACACTGATAGATAGCAACACATTTTAATGAAGCAGCGAGAGGTCCACTGTTTATGTGAGTCTGTTGTAGCTGAAACAGTCCCACAGAAAAAACGAGACTGTGATGCGTAAAGCCAAAGGGGAACAATCAGAAATGCATGGGTGCCAAGTTGGCTCCAGCTCCTCACAGCTAGCCTAACAGAAGGATGATGATGATTGCTGGGAAAGAAACAGGAAAGTATTCCATCAACACATTGTTGAATTAAGCATCTTGTTTGTTCCTGTTTTGAGGAAAAAGTAAACAATCTACCATGACTGCTTTTGTTGTGATGCTGAAATCCATCAACTTCTAATCCATCAACAGTGAATAGAATACTGCATACAGTGGGGGAAAAAAGTATTTGATCCCCTGCTGATTTTGTACGTTTGCCCACTTACAAAGACATGATCAGTATATAATTTTAATGATAGGTTTATTTGAACAGTGAGACACAGAATAACAACAAAAAATCCAGAAAAACACATGTCAAAAATGTTATAAAATTATTTGCATTTTAATGAGGGAAATAAGTATTTGACCCCTCTGCAAAACATGACTTAGTACTTGGTGGCAAAACCCTTGTTGGCAACCACAGAGGTCAGACGTTTCTTGTAGTTGGCCACCAGGTTTGCACACATTTCAGGAGGGATTTTGTCCCACTCCTCTTTGCAGATCTTCTCCAAGTCATTAAGGTTTCGAGGCTGACGTTTGGCAACTCGAACGTTCAGCTCCCTCCACAGATTTTCTATGGGATTAAGGTCTGGAGATTGGCTAAGCCACTCCAGGACCTTAATGTGCTTCTTCTTGAGCCACTCCTTTGTTGCCTTGGCCGTGTGTTTTGGGTCATTGTCATGCTAGAATACCCATCCACGACCCATTTTCAATGCCCTGGCTGAGGGAAGGATGTTCTCACCCAAGATTTGACGGTACATGGCCCCGTCCATCGTCCCTTTAATGTGGTGAAGTTGTCCTGTCCCCTTAGCAGAAAAACACCCCCAAAGCATAATGTTTCCACCTCCATGTTTGACGGTGGAGATGGTGTTCTTGGGGTCATAGTCAGCATTCCTCCTCCTCCAAACGCGAGTTGAGTTGATGCCAAAGAGCTCCATTTTGGTCTCATCTGACCACAACACTTTCACCCAGTTGTCCTCTGAATCATTCAGATGTTTATTGGCAAACTTCAGGCGGGCATGTATATGTATTTTGAGCAGGGGGACCTTGCGGGCGCTGCAGGATTTCAGTCCTTCACGGCGTAGTGTGTTACCAATTGTTTTCTTGGTGACTATGGTCCCAGCTGCCTTGAGATCATTGACAAGATCCTCCCGTGTAGTTCTGGGCTGATTCATCACCGTTCCCATGATCATTGCAACTCCACAAGGTGAGGTCTTGCATGGAGCCCCAGGTCGAGCGATATTGACAGTTCTTTTGTGTTTCTTCCATTTGCGAATAATCGACCAAATGTTGTCACCTTCTCACCAAGCTGCTTGGCGATGGTCTTGTAGCCCATTCCAGCCTTGTGTAGGTCTACAATCTTGTCCCTGACATCCTTGGAGAGCTCTTTGGTCTTGGCCATGGTGGAGAGTTTAGAATCTGATTGATTGATTGCTTCTGTGGACAGGTGTCTTTTATACAGGTAACAAGCTGCGGTTAGGAGCATTCACTTTAAGAGTGTGCTCCTAATCTCAGCCTGTTACCTGTATAAAAGACACCTGGGTGCCAGAAATCTTTCTGATTGAGAGGGGGTCAAATACTTATTTCCCTCATTAAAATGCAAATCAATTTATAACATTTTTGACATGCGTTTTTCTGGATATTTTTGTTGTTATTCTGTCTCTCACTGTTCAAATAAACCTACCATTAAAATTATAGACTGATAATTTCTTTGTCAGTGGGCAAACGTACAAAATCAGCAGGGGATCAAATACTTTTTCCCCCCACTGTATATAAAAATAATTAGGCTTTTCTTCCAGGTTCATCATTTTCACAATTGTTTAGAATTTGAGTGCAGGGTCCTTCCAATGAAGGTGAAAGTGGGAATCCTTAAAGACAGCTCTAAACTAAAGCTGTTTATTTCTCTACCCCTCATTCAATCAATCCTCACTGTTGAGCCCCGAGTTCAAACGTCAGCTCAACCTCATCAGCACTAATAGGCCAATCGCAATACTATTTGTATCTCAGTGTGCAACCTATTACCTTATGGAAATCTTATTCATGAAGCAGCATTAAATGTGACAATTTTTTTTCTTCTGAATCCAGTTTCTGTAATTAAGGTTTGAGTGATTTCAGATAGCTGTGTTGGAAGATTGCTCATCCACCAAGTTGTTTTGTGGCACAAGGCTACAATCTATCCTATGTGTCACATGTGACAGCAGCCTGTCTACCACGTCTCCCTCTCGTCTCCTTGCTGGCTCCCCCGCTGCCCCCCCTCCCCCGCTGCCCCCCTCCCCCGCTGGCTCCCCCCGTCTCCACCAGTCTCGCCGCTGCCCCCCCCTCCCCCGCTGTCTTCCCCCCCTCCACCAGTCTCGCCGCTGCCCCCCCTCCCCCGCTGTCTCCTCCGTCTCCACCAGTCTCGCCGCTGCCCCCCCTCCCGCGCTGTCTCCTCCGTCTCCCCCCGTCCCTCTTCCATGCTATTTCCAAATTGACCCTTCAAGGTCCTCATGCAGAAACAAAATTACATTTGTGCCCCATTACAAGAAGCCTGGGGATTTTGAAAATAGTTGGAAATGTCTGACAGTGGTGAACACTGCAGAATAATTATTATGTAAATTTGCCAAGCGGTCGGGTTCCCATTGTTACGAGGGGCCAAGGACTCACATCAGGGTCTCTTAGTGAATGTGTGAGCCATCTGCTTGTGACAATACCGCTCATGTTGATTCACTTCACTCCAGATAGGCTACTGGGGACACTGATTCATGTGCTCAACCATAATGGGTTTCAGGTGTTCAACCATAATGGGCTTCAGGTGTTCAACCATAATGGGCTTCAGGTTTTCAACCATAATGGGCTTCAGGTGTTCAACCATAATGGGCTTCAGGTGTTCAACCATAATGGGCTTCAGGTGTTCAACCATAATGGGTTTCAGGTGTTCAACCATAATGGGTTTCAGGTGTTCAACCATAATGGGCTTCAGGTGTTCAACCATAATGGGCTTCAGGTGTTCAACCATAATGGGCTTCAGGTGTTCAACCATAATGGGCTTCAGGTGCTCACATTAATTCCATTTGTGTTTTGCTGCACAATGAGGTCCTGATAGATATTTTGACTTGTTTTTCCTCCACTTAACAGGGGCTTTCATCCAGCCATACCTGATAAAGGGGAGATTGGGAATGTATGGTTATGGGTATGACAGTAGTACTTATTTTTCGATTATAGACATTTTTGTGACGTATTTTTCATAATCCATTGAGGCCACTTGTTGCACCTGTCTCAGACCTTCAAAGCCCACTCACAATATAGTGGATGTTTTGTCACACAGTGTGTGTGTGTGGAAGTAGATGCAGAATTTATCTTCACCCTGTAGGGATTATGCAGCAGGGTTAGGGTCAATCCCATTTCAATTTATTCCATTCAGGAGATGCATTGACATTCAATTCATGAATGGGAAAAAATGCCATTTATCTTCAAAAAGGTTTTTTTCAAAGCATGAATAGAATTTGAATTCCCTTCCTGTATTGACAGAACAGAATTGGAATGGAATTGATCCCAGACCTTGTTGTGTACTGTAGACAAAGGATCTGTGTTCCAAGGTAATTCATGGCTATTCTGTGGGAGGCTGTATCGTGCTCAATCCCCTCCTATAGGGAAAGCAACAGAGGATGTCCTCTTCAACTTCTCAGCACTGAGAACATGTTGTTAATGTTGAATTACCATTTAAACAACCCAACTGAAACAAACTAGGTTATTGTAATGACTCAAACCAGTCCAATTTTTGGAGAAGTATTAACTATTAACGTTAGAACCTCTGGCAGTGTTCAGGCTGTATAGTAATTACATTTTCCACCAGTCAAGACCACTGTAAGAATTTCAATAACTTCACTTTCAAGCTAACTCCTGGCCTTCAATGGACATTATCTTTACATTTAGTTAATAGTATATTCTCAGATCAAATGTACAGTACTATTTCTGTAGTATTAGGGAATATTACAGAATATTATCTTAGTATTATAGAATATTACATCATTTACTAAATGACACAAAAGATACAGACATCCTTTAAGTATTTCAGTTACTTAATGTAAAAAAAAAGTTTAATAATAATACAAATAATATCTGAATTGTCCTGCTTGATTAACGATATGAAGACATTCGAAGTCGATTAGTGTACGCTCTAAATCTGATCCCGTTTACAAAAGTGCTCTAAATTTGTTCTAATGAGAAGCAGTTGGAACCGTAGAATTGTAATCCAGATTAGCTGCATGAGTTGATCAATTTCCATAATCTTCTGATTCTGTTTCACAAAAACCCTTTCCTTTCTTAATGAGTTATTATTGCAATGGAAAACATTTAGTCACTTCCACCTACAAACCACCCACCCACAAAAACGTGCGCATGCACCCATACTGTACAAACACACAGACATACACACACACGCTCTACTCCAATTCTTGTTTCCATTCTCATTGTCTCAGTGGCCAGGATGTTTCAGAGTCGTATCACCATTCTATGTATGGATTGTCCAATTATCTCATACATTTTCGAGCCTTTAATATGTTTCATTTTCTGCTCTTCCCCTCCAAATTGATTGCCTCTCCTGTTGGTAAATGCAATTTGGTAACCACAAATCGAATCAAAACTGCATTCCTGGGCACACGATGGAGCAGTGACTGGGTGCCCGCTTAATGTTGATCTCTCCCACAGCCAGCCAGACTACCAACCAGCCACAGTCTATTTTCATCTCTTAATTTTCCCAAAAATGATAGTCATATATTAGCTGACGTTGACGCTAACCTTATCTATAGTAATTCACAACCTCTTTTGTGGCCGATTTGTGCAGCCTCCTCACAGTACTTCAGGATACATTTACCATTCTTTCTTCACCCAAACTTTCTCTGAGGCTTTCCCCATGTAGAACAACAAACTGTTACTTTACTGTTCTATTGCTGTTGATTTAATCAGTCATTCCAATCTACAGTACCAGTCAAAAGTTTGGACACACCTACTCATTCAAGGGTATTTCTTAATTTTTTACAATTTTCTACATTGAATAATAGTAGTGAAGACATCAAAACTATGAAATGACACATATGTAATCATGTATTAACATAAAATTGTTAAACAAACCAAAATATATTTTATATTTGAGATTATCCAAAGTAGTCACACCTTGCTTTGACAACTTTGCACACTCTTGGCATTCTCTCAACCAGCTTCATGAGGAATGGAGATGTGTTGGTTCATTGTCCTGTAAAAAAACCAAATGATAGTAAATCAGATGGGATGGCATTTCGCTGCAGAATGCTGTTTTAGCCATTTCGGTTAAGTGTGCCTTGAATTCTAAATAAATCAGTGACAGTGTCACCAGCACAGCACCCCATCACAACTCCTCCTCCATGCTTCACGGTGGGAACCACACATGTGCAGATCATCCGTTCGCCTGCGTCTCACAAAGAAATGGCGGTTGGAACCCAAAATCTCAAATTTGGACTCATCAGACCAAAAGACAGATTTCCACAGGTCAAATGTCCATTGCTTGTGTTTCTTGGCCCAAGCAAGTATCTTCTTCTTATTGGTGTCCTTTAGTAGTGGTTTCTTTGTAGCAATTTGACCACGAAGGCCTGATTTACGCAGTCTGCTCTGACCAGTTAATGTTGAGATGTGTCTGTTACTTGAACTCTGTGAAGTATTTATTTGGGCTGCAATCTGAGGTGCAGTTAACTCTAATGAACTTATCCTCTGCAGCAGAGGTATCTCTGGGTCTTCCTTTCCTGTGGCAGCCCTCATGAGAGCCAGTTTCATCAAAGCACTTGAATGTTTTTTGCGACTGCACTTGAAGAAACTTACAAAGTTCTTGACATTTTCCGGATTGACTTACCTTCATGTCATGATGGACAGTCGTTTCTCTTAGCTTATTTGAGCTTTTCTTGCCATAATATGGACTTGGTCATTTTACAAAATAGGGCTGTCTTCTGTATACCACCCCTACATTGTCACAACACAACTGATTGGCTCAAATGCATTAAGAAGGATAGAAATTCCACAAACTAACTTTTAACAAGGCACACCTGTTAATTGTTAAATGAACTGTTAAATGCATTCCAGGTGACAACCTCATGAAGCTGGTTGAGAGAATACCAAGAGTTTGCAAAGCTGTCATCAAGGCAAAGGGTGGCTACTTTGAACAATCTCAAATTTATTTAGATTTTTTAAAACTTTTTTGGTTACTACATGATTCCATATGTGTTATTTCATAGTTTTGGTGTCTTGACCATTATTCTACAATTTAGAAAATAGTAAAAATAAAGAAAATTCCTGGAATGAGTAGGTGTGTCCGAACATTTGACTTGTACTGTACATCTACAAACATTAATGAGTTATACTAATGTCAGCATCAGGGTTGGGGTAAATGTATTTTAAATTCCAGTCAATTCAGAACTCAAACCAAACTCAAAATTATTCTCATTGAAAAGCATTAAAGATAATTGGAATTGAGTCTGCTTTCTCAATTGACTGGAAATTAAATTGAATTGACCCCAACACTGGTAAGTTTAGTCAAAACAGAGTACAAAACAATCACACTTGTCCAGCTACTTGGCTACTACTGTGCCTCTACTGGCATGTCATAATCTCTCAAGACACAGTCATTCACATTCATACAGATGCCGGAGAGACACGGTCATTCACTGTGTCATAGAGATGCCTGAGAGGCACGGTCATTCACTGTGTCATAGAGATGCCTGAGAGGCACGGTCATTCACTGTGTCATAGAGATGCCTGAGAGGCACGGTCATTCACTGTGTCATAGAGATGCCTGAGAGGCACGGTCATTCACTGTGTCATAGAGATGCCTGAGAGGCACGGTCATTCACTGTGTCATAGAGATGCCTGAGAGGCACGGTCATTCACTGTGTCATAGAGATGCCTGAGAGAAACAGTCAGGGTGGCTGTTCCGTCCGTCTGGACCAATCTAAATGAATTACAACAGGACACATCTGGAGGGTTAGTCAGACAATACTGTAATGTCTGACCGTAAATGAAGACATAAATGACCATAGCATCGGGTTTTTATTTTTTATTTAACCTTTATTTAACTAGGGTGAATGGTAAAAGGTGAATGGTAAAAGGTCATATGGAACATCTGCTGCTATCTGTTGTATGGATTTATAGTGGATTGGGTTACAGACTGCCTTGATAGTTAGAAACATCAGAATCTGCAGCTATTTGTTGCATGGATTTATGGTGGATTAGGTTACAGAATGCCTCGATAGTTAGCTGCAGACTCTGATGTTTCTATCTGTTGTTTGGATTTATGGTGGATTAGATTACAGAATGCCTCGTTGGATGATTTGTCTTCTAGGGAGATATGAGGTGTCCAGTTTATATGATTTTCTTTTATCATATTCATTGTTTACTGATTGTCATTCAATGGGCAGTTCTGGGTAAATGTTAAGTGAATACAATCCCTACAGTATAATTAAAAATCCCCATATTGACCTCTATCAAAGTTTCAGTTGCTTATTAATGTTTCTATATACATTCTGAAAATGTTCTGAAGAACCCTGGGCACAACGTTTGATTCTGCACACAGGGAAGCTATTTAGGCCCCTTGCTTTTTTCAATTTTACTAACGACATGCCACTGACTTTGAGTAAAGCCAGAGTTTCTACTGTATGTATGCGGATGACTCAATGCTATACACGTCAACTACTACAGCGACTGAAATTACTGCAACACTCAACAAAGAGCTGCAGTTAGTTTCAGAGTGAGTGACAAGGAATAAGTTAGCCCTAAATATTTCTAAAACTAAAAGCATTGTATTTGGAACAAAACACTCACTAAACCCTAAACCTCAACTAAATCTTGTAATAAATAATGTGGAAATTGAGCAAGTTGAGATGACTAAACTGCTTGGAGTAACACTAGATTGTTAACTGTCATGGTCAAAGCATATTGATGCAGTAGTAGCTAAGATGGGGAGAAGTCTGTCTATAATAAAGCAATGCTCTGCCTTAACAACACTATCAACAAGGCAGGTCCTACAGGCCCTAGTTTTGTTGACTACTGTTCAGTCGTGTGGTCAGGTGCCAAAAAAAATGACTTAGGAAAATTGCAATTGGCTCAGAACAGGGCAACACGGCTGGCCCTTGATGTACACAGAGAGCTAATATTAATAATATGCATGTCAATCTCTCCTGGCTGACTTCATCGCTACTTTTATTTATGAGAGGTATTAACATGTTGAATGCACCGAGCTGTCTGTCTAAACCACTGGCACACAGCTCGGACATACATGCATACCCAACAAGACATGTCACAAGAGGTCTCTTCACAGTCCCCAAGTCCAGAACAGACTATGGGAGGCACACAGAACTACATAGAGCCATGACTACATGGAACTCTATTCCACATTAAGTAACTGACGCAAGCAGTAAAATTTGATTTTAAAACACCAGATAAAAAAACACCTTATGGAACAGCAGGGACTGTGAAGAAACACAAACATTAGCACAGACACATGCATACACACACACACACACACACACACACACACACACACACACACACACACACACACACACACACACACACATACAATAACATACGCACTATACATACACATAGATTTAGTACTGTAGATATTGGGTAGTGGTGGAGTAGGGACCTGAGGGCACACAGTGTGTTGTGAAATCTGTGAATGTATTGTACTGTTTTAAAACTGTATAAACTGCCTTAATTTTGCTGGACCCCAGGAAGAGTAGCTGCTGCTTTGGCAGCAGCTAATGGGGATCCATAGTAAATACAAATACACACGCAGACAGTGACTCCGTCAGGAGAGTTTCTCATGTTGATGTCAGACAACCTAATGGCTAGCTGGAATCTCGTTAGGGTCTTTATTGACATTGTGTTTCATTAACTTGATAGATGACATCTCTTAAGGCATGGTTCCACAGTAGTCAACAGCTCTGCGCCAAAGAGAGTGTCTAGTCTGCGGTCAAAGATGGCTCTCAACAGGTTTGGCCCTAATAGCGTACAGTTTACTACCACTGCCATGCCCTGCCTGTGTCACAACATGTCTGCATTCTACACATTTATTATATAATAAAAGCCTTTTAACAGCACCCCTCGATGACCCCCGGCACATGCGGGTGCGCGCACACACACACACACACACACACACACACACACACACACACACACACACACACACACACACACACACACACACACACACACACACACACACACACACACAGTGTTCTGCTCACTCTCTTGGCACATGATCCAGGTCAGGTCCATATGGGAAGTGTATTAGAAGAAACTCTGACTGACCTTTATAAAGGTTCATACTTAGTTGAAAAGAAACAGACTTTGTTCATAGTGAGAGGTATCTAAAATGTATCATCTATAGCTTCTATGAGATAATTATCCTGTAATGTATATGATCAGAAAGGTCTGCCAAAAGCCCTATCTACATTGGGATTAGTTACTAAAGCAAAAGATTCTCATCCATATCCCTGCCCCCAACTCCAGGGATACCTCTAATCATTGCGCCTGTCCTCATACAACGTTTTCCCAACAGCATGTGATGGCTACTACACACAAGGGGACATAATAGTCTGGTTAACAGCCCTTGCAGTGCACAAAATTGCAAAGATCACTTCAAAAAGAAGGGATGACACTTAATCCAAAACAAGTTTGGAATACTTAATCTCTCAATTGCATCGCAGGAATCACAAATACTGCGTCCATTTCAATCTCCATGGATTATTACAGCCTTGTCGTGGACGTCATAAAAATAGGTTTTCATATACATTCCACTACACGTAGTCGGCAGTCATTTCGCAACATCTCAGTGAATTTTAGCACTGTCAAAATGACACCCACATCCAGACTGTGTCTGATTGTTGGGTTGGGTGATTTAAAGTTTAGTCAAGGGGATGAGAGTGATAGTAGGGTAAATGGATGATGGGTACCTAAGGCCAAGTCTGTCTCAGTCCACCACTGCCTGCCCAGCCAAGTGCAAGCCAGGGACAGGGACAGTCAGGGACATGACTAGGCCACCCCAAGGTCTCCTACATTTCATTTCCGTTCTGCTTAGTCAACCAAGTACAGAGACACAATCCTTGGAGGAACTGGGAGAGACTGACGGATTGGTGCGGAGGGGGAGAGAGGGAGACTGGAGGAGAGGAGAAGTGAGGAGGGAGAGAGACTGGAGGTGAGGAGGGAGACCGAGAGAGAGACTGGAGGTGAGAAGTGGTGGGGCGGGAGAAAGAGAGAGAGAGAGAGAGGGAGAGAGAGAGAGAGAGAGAGAGAGAGGCTGAAGGAGAGGACTAGTGAGGAGAGAGAGAGATTGGAGGAGAGGAGTAGTAAGGAGGAGGCAGAGAGAGACTGGAGGAGAGGACTGGTGAGGAGAGAGAGAGAGATTGGAGGAGAGGAGTAGTGAGGAGGGAGAGAGATTGGAGGAGAGGAGTAGTAAGGAGGAGGCAGAGAGAGACTGGAGGAGAGGACTGGTGAGGAGAGAGAGAGAGATTGGAGGAGAGGAGTAGTGAGGAGGGAGTGCGAGAGAGAGAGACTGGAGGAGAGGAGTAATGAGGAGAGAGAGAGAGGCTGGGCTCTTAAGTTGACTAATGGCAGTCACTTTTCACACGCGCTTCTTTTTATTGTTTTTATTGTAGTCATAAAAATGGTTTTGTGTCTAGCTTTTAATGTGTCATCTGTGTTACTATAGATGAATACATCCCTATTTGTTTCTGTGGATGTTGAGCAGAACAATGTCTACACCTATATACTGGATACTGCCAACCAAGCCAGCTTGTATGAACAACATTTTAGGCTTGATTGACAGAGATAAATGGCCAAGGGATTCCAACACAAAACTTAATCAACATTTTTTGCTCAATAGTCATGACACATTCCTATAATTTCAGTGCAATTCTTCGCGCAGAGAACAGCATTGCACAGGTGTGACAGCTAGCCATAGTGAAAGGTACTGTTGCTATAAAATCTTTCAGGAATATGCTAAACCTACAGCATGTAAAACCCATTAGGCTACCTTATTGACGCATTACGTAAAGCTTCTTCTTTGGGTTCTAGAAAAGCACTTTGTATATGCAATGTATTATAATGATAATATAATAACATAATATACCTGTAATTCATTAGCATAATGAATCAATCACATACTGTATCTGCAGTTGGTTAAACACCTGGTTTGGGAGTAGTGAAATGCCTGTGTTAGGACACACCAATTTATCTTATAGCCTGCTCCCTTGTTCGCACTCCTCAAATTAAACCTAGTTTATTGATTCTGACTCCTTCTGTTTCTAATTCTTGAGGGGACTACGTTTCTCTACAACACTATCCCACAGAGATATCCAGATGATCTCTGTTTTCTGTGTTAATGGACTGTAGGGAAACAATAAAGCTTGTAGAACTTACAGAGCTTGTACTGTGGCAGTTGAAAGTTGAATATAAAATGTCGTACCTCGACAAGTGTTGTTGCTGTGCACAAGTGACAAAATGCTAATTTAATATTCAACTTACTGACAGTTAGCTTTTGTAAACAGGTGGCTATGTGCAATGCTGTCAGAGTTGTTTGTTACCGCCTACTTGAATGCAGAAATACACCCACATGTCTAGGAAAAGGCCTATAGAGAGCTTTTATGTTTCGGGTTTTGATAAGTGGAGTTTGACGATCGAGTTGGTAAGAAACTATTGGCAGATTGTGTAATGCATTGCCAAGTTTGTCAACAAGCACACCCCTAAATCAGAATTCCTTGACAACTGTAAGGAAAGAACAATGGCCAAATGTAAAGTAGGTGTAGGCCCTATTTAATTCATACTGTCGCCTATTTCTGACTCATCATAGAGTGAGGTTGGTGTGATTAACTTCAACACTTAACCTCAACACTCTCTTAGTGCTTTTGAGACTGATGTGATTGATTTCAACACTTAACCTCAACACTCTCTTAGTGCTTTTGAAGCTGATGTGATTGACTACAACACTTAACCTCAACATTCTTACATGCTGGCCACACCAAAATAAATACATTTAAATATACATGTTATTCAATTATTGCTCCCACACTGCTCGCACGCACCAACGAGCATCTGCGTTGCCAAGGGCTAAAATAGAAGTCAGTTCTATTTGTGACGCTGATCGCGGTGCAAGTCCTGCCTCTCCCATCTCCTCATTGGTTTATATAGAAGTAGCTACCCATATGCCATCTCCTCATTGGTTATACCCACGTGGGTGATTGAAAGATGAACTGAGTTTGGTCAGTTGTCGTGGTAACTATGAGATGCAAATCACCATATAAAGTCCAAAGAAGAAAAAGCCTGGAAGGAGGAGAGATGACGAGAAACGATTCAGTTGACCGTTATATGTGTGGATTAATTGTCGGAGTAGAGGAACTTGTGCATTTCAGGTAAAATAACAACTCACCGTTTATATCCCAGGACAAATTAGCTAGCAACAGCAAGCTAGCTAAATAGGACAAATTAGCTAGCAACAGCAAGCTAGCTAAATAGGACAAATTAGCTAGCAACAGCAAGCTAGCTAAATAGGACAAATTAGCTAGCAACTGCAAGCAAGCTAGCTAAATTTCCATAAATGTTTAATGCTTTTCAACCTGTCCCCAAATTAATATAATTGGTTCAGAGTTTGTTTTGATATTTTAACCTGCATGTCGTGATCGCGTTTGGTGTAGGGGGCCAAAATCAATTTGTGCACTTGATATTCAGCAAATCCCCCGGTAGCCAAAGATATACGTACCATATCACACATCAAGAGTTGAATTCAATTAAATACTTATATTTCCAACCAACCATGGGGAATTGAAATGCAAAAGGAAGTTGAAATGTAAAAGTAAGCCATGATGCATATCTCAAGTTTGGATTGAAGTTATATTTTCCATATGTCAATTTAGTATTCCACTCACATTCAATGGTTTGTCAGAAGTGTTATTGCATGTGGTTCCATGGTGTAATGGTTAGCACTCAGGACTCTGAATCCTGCGATCTGAGTTCAAACCTGGATACAACCTAGGGTAGCCAGGTAGCCTAGTGGCTAGTGCTGGTAACTAAAAGGTTGCTGGATCAAATCCCCAAGATGAAGAGAAGGCTGTCATTGTAAATAAGAATTTGTTCTTAACTGACTTGCCTAGTGAAATAAAGGTAATAAATAAATATCCTTGTATGTATTGGTGCAGATTGTTGTTTTGGGTAAGATGTGTACAGCATATGGACTCTTACATTCAGAAGACAAACCCAAGGAAAATAGGTCACCTCGACCACTAGGGGCCATCTTCTATTGCGTCATCTTCAGTTCATATGGCAAGAGGAATGATGAATGAACAGAACAAAAGCACAGAGAACCCACTAACCATCCTCTCGAGACTTCTGTATGAAGGCATCCACGCCGCTCTCTCCGTAGTTGCCCTCTGACGCCACGGTGGAGACGTAGTTCCAGCGCATGGCCTTGACAATGTCCACCATGGCCTGGGCCTGGTAAGTGTCTGGGGGCACCACGCGCGAGAAGAAGTCATAACGTGTGTTGTCGCTCAGCTCCGGGGCCGTGGAGGCGTAACTCACCTGGGGGATCTAAGGAGAGAAAGAAGAAGGGATGAGTTAACATGGAGAAGAGGAGAAGAATTTGGAGGAGACGGGGGAGGTGGGTGGATAAGTGGGGAACAGCAAACAGTCAGTCTCAGGGGGACAGGAATGGTGATGGATCAGTTGGTAGAGCATGGTGTGTGCAATGCCAGCATTGTGGGTTCGATTCACACAGGGGACCAGTATGAGGAAGTAAGAAAATGTATGCTCTCGTTGCTGTAGAAAGGAGTGTCTGCTAAATGACAAATACAACTTGAAGAAGTATTTTCCTGGCTGTGTTGTAGTGGGTGATAGGACTAACTGTTCTGTTTTAGTGGGGAACCATGATTTAATGCAACAGCTTTCTCTCTCCACCACAGCTAGGTGGTTCATTATCATTGGGCAGCAAGCTCAGAGGCACACACAATCTCTGGAAACACTCAATATTACATCTGACCCAATGCCATCCTGCTGCCAAGTTAGCACCCACCACAGATCCATGCCAAAACAAATATCTGGGCTGGCAGTGGATTGACACAGACTCAGGATTGTGGCTCCCTATCCATTGGCACCACATCCTCTCCAGACCCTTGTCATGTTTTACCAATGTTCAGTGTAAAACTTTAGAAGACGGTTACCTTTGATAGTTCAGTGGCCTTGTCGTTAGTGTGTTGTCCCTGAGAATGGAAGGTTGGGGATTCGATCCCTGGTTTATTCATACCAAAGACTCTAAAAAAAGGGGTGTACTTGTCCTCACGCTTGAGGACCAGGAGATGGGCCATTGTGGCTCAGACAAGGCTACTTACAGATGTAGGATCTTCATTTTGACCAGTTTCTCAAAGCAGGAAAAGAATTCATTATAATTACAGATGTTTTGTAGGGGTTTATACATTTTTAGTTATGACAAAACAAGTCTGACATTTTAATTTTTCATTTCAATCATGTTTTTACACAAATTTCCCTACCACTATTTTTAAAAGCAATGAAACAATTTAGTATTACACGAGTTCATCCATTTAAATCCTAAAACCACTCTCCATTTGCAGTCTCGCCATTTGAAATAGGACAAATATAGCACCCACCAAATAATAATAATAATTAGTTTCTCAGACAACACTTAGCTGTAATTTACCGGTAGCCATGGTCCTGGTTATTATTACGTTTTTTTACTTTTCTAAAATTTCTCTATTTTATTTCTCTCTGCATTGTTGGGTAGGGCCATTAAGTAAACATTTCACTGTTTGTCTACACCTGTTGTTTACGAAGCATGTGATTAATACAATTTGATTTGATTTGGTCAGTAGCTTTTACTGTTGTTTATTTACTTTGAGCTGAGGCTAAGAGACAGTATGTAGCCTACGTTTTATTTTATTTATCTATTTTTATTGAACCCTTATTTTACCAGGTAAATTGACTGAGAACACATTGTCATTTACAGCAATGACCGTGTTTCAGTTGTTAGGGAGCAGCGTAGCCTACTCCATTCAGTTGTCGTGTCTTTGGCATCATTAAAGTGAAAACTTATTTATTCAAATCAATTCTCTGTAATTATTATTATGTGATTAAACTAATCATGTAAATGTAATTAACTAGGAAGTCGGGGCACC
This sequence comes from Salmo trutta, assembly GCF_901001165.1. Lineage (NCBI taxonomy): Eukaryota > Metazoa > Chordata > Actinopteri > Salmoniformes > Salmonidae > Salmo > Salmo trutta. The sequence goes on along the minus strand of NC_042970.1, from coordinate 11,905,108 downwards.
AAGGAAAAACTTCAGATTACAAAGTTATAATTTTCCTAATATAACTTTTCAGATATTTTAATATCTGATCAATTAGTCTTCTAATTAATGAATCGTTCTTTACCTCACGTTAGTCTCATTCCGAACGTCGTAAATCGTTGGTTATCTGCACGAACCCAGTATTTACTATAAATCATCCATACATCAATTGTCTTAATCATTTATTTACTAACTAACTAAATAATCACAGAAATGCATAACAAACAAACAAAGTAGATATGGTACAAGGAAATGATAGGGGATGTGCCCTAGTGGGCTAAACCGACTGAGAAGGGCGCGAAAGACAAAAGACACTACACAGTTGATAATTATAATACTTGAAATGCTAATCCTTTGCACATGAACGCTCACTCATTCGGGAATAATTGCAATCAATATATATATTTATGCTCAGTGTGTCGTCATGATATCTGTTGGAATCGTCCGTCTTTCTGTTGGAAAGGTCATCTGAACTTCTCTTTGTGTCCCTGGAGTTTTTGTCGTTAGAATGGTTACTTCAGAGTTCCATTCAGAAATGTTCTTATAGAATAGATGTTTCGGCGGTTGTCAGTCTTCGCACTCAATGGTACATAATTCCTAGCTGCAGACTAGTAATTAGTATAGAAGATTTGCTCTTATTCGGTCGGTATCGATAGTCTCAGAGTTTAACCACGTGGTATGGTTAAGAATTCAGCAACCATAACAACCTTAGCTTGTCCTGAGGTTTTTCTGGTCTCTACTCAAACCTTAGCTACCTCAGCTGACCGAGGTAGGCATGGTCCGAAGATGATTTCTCCAGGTGGGGGTTTTATTCGGAACTGTGAAAAAGCTGTCCCATGACGCCAGATCGATGTCTGTGTTCATGGGGGCGGGCCAATGACTTAGTGAAACTTTAAACAGAAATACAATTCTCTCACATTACTGGTTTAAAATCACATTACGCAATTTCTCTACTCATTCATTTTATACAATAATTAGATGCAAGCCTCAGAATGGAGGCTCCTGTATAAACAGGTAATGTGGCTGTATTGTCTTTCCTGAGGCCACAATCATAAAACAAAAGGGACTGGTCGTAGGTGGATTCTCCACCGACCATTTTACACATTCTCCAAAACATGGATATTGTTCAGTTCTCAAATTCTGTGATGTAGAAGAAGTTCCTTTGTTCTACTGTGAAACTCTCTCTGACTCCCTCTCTGAGGAGAGAGTCTCTTCTAGGAATTTACGACCTGAGATAACAGAACCTGGGTGTAAGAGGGAGAGAGAGGGAAGGCACTCGCTATACCCAAAGAGGGCCACGTCATGACACAGCGTTACATGAAAATGCACAAATACATTTTAGCATTTCGATAACCCTTAAAATCTCTGCTCAGTTAAAGAAGATGTCATTAGGTTGGGTAAAAAGCTACTGCATAACGCAGTAAAGAAAACACTTATATTTTACTATCTCTTTATTTGCCTGTTTGGTAGCATATGGTATAGTAGCCACAGTGCAGTAGGTCTATGGTGTTTGCTGTCCTATACCACAACCAGGCCTTTTTTAGTCCACTCAAGCCGTAGCTGGGTTTGAAAAGTATTCAAAGAGACAGGTTAGAGACCAGAGTCCCTGAAGGGCTCCAGCATGACCCACAAGATGCTTTGACCCTCAGAGTGTTCTATTTCCCTGATGTAGTAGTTGCCTTGCCATGAAGTCCATAATAAGGGACATGAGCAGTCTGCAGTACTGTGCTTAATGTGGGTAGACTCAGGAAATAGAGTTGATAGTTGAAACACTTCAATGCAACTGTAGTAGTTAGCAACAATAAAGGCTCATTTCGAATTCACAAAAAAGGGAAAGGGGAATGTTTCACACTATATTTTTGAAGTTTGCCTTTATACAGTACATAATTGTATGAACAGATTCAGTCTTGATACATGGAAGTATTCTCAGCTCAATTTCACAGTATATGTAGTGTACAGAGTAGTGTTCCAGGCCCAAGAACAGTGATGCCTTTTAAATGCTCTTAATGCTTTGTTGGTGAGTATAACCTCGCATTAAGGGGGCGACTGCCTGTGATGTTGTTCTAGTTAAAGAAGATAATGAAACAGTTTTTCTTCCACAGATAGGAGGAACCAATGTCCTGATCGGCAGTATAGCCCTACTGTTTTTTACTTTGTCTTACTTAAATACAGTATATTAAAGAAAGAAAGCTGATGGTTACTAATTATACCAACTAAATTAGCTAAGAGTGATTTATATTCTAAGAAATCTCTCTCTAAGAAATCCAAATGCAGTATAATTGTCTATGGAGTATACCTACAAAATGAAGGCACAGCGGGTTTTAGTCCACTAAGTGCCTTCATGTTAATGAAATTGAGAATGCCTCGCAGGGACTGTGATGGGATACTATCAAGAATAGAGAGTATCAAATTACATCATTCTCACGGGTATATCTAATTTGAGATGCTCAAAACATTAAGTGTTCTAATTCGGACCCAAATAAGACAAGATGTGTCAGTATATAGGCCAAGTAGGTATTGAGTTTAAAGGGTCTTTGAACTTTGACCTTAGAGAGTTAATGATGTGTGGCAGTGTTAAGACTATGGCATCAATAAATCAATATTTCTCCTAAAGCTGTATCGCATGGATTTAGTTGGATAAATGTTTAATCATGGCATACAAATGTAATGGTAGCTAGTATAAAACTGGAAGCAGATTTTAAACGGTGACCATTGTGAATTACCATTGTTAACCAGATATTCCTTTGGGTGCTATTCCTGTTAAAGTGTAGCCATCTGTATGTCTGTTATGTTGCTAGTATGCATATTATAATTGGATACTTGCGGTTAACAACTGTTTAAGCACAATTAGCAAGTCAAGAACTTGAAATTCTCAGGCTTGCATTTTATCAAGCACTCTTTGGAATGTAAATGAAGTTGCGGGAAAGATCACAGCTAAAGCTGAAAGACATTTAGTGACTAAACCAGAAGGTGTTTTTTCTGCTTTTTTTATCAACCTGGCTAAGCACTGTAACATCACTTCACACACAACGTGTCAAAGCAAACATATGCACAGCGGATACGTATTGTCTGCCAAGCTTTATAATTGCTGTGATTGTATGGTTACTAAAGAACGCTTCCAGAAATAGCAGGTCTCTGTAAGAAGAATTTCCGCCCTATTAATCTGTTACTGAAAACATGGCAATTCATTGGATACTGGAGGAGACTTGCAAATTAAAAGCCATGCATCAATAACCAGTGTGAATTAAGTTATTTAAATAAATTGTATTCATCAAATGCTGTATGTGTTTGGCTGAGTGTTATCTTTCCTTATGCCTCCTGTTGTACTTCATGGGTCTGTTAGTTAGACAACTGTTTATGAGGCGGAAAAGAATGTGGCATGGGCCCTCAGATCCTCAAAAACTTCTACAGCTGTACCATTGAGAGCATCTTGACTGGCTGCATCACTGCTTGGTATGGCAACTGCAAGGCACCCGACCGCAAGGCACTACAGGGGGTGGTGAGTACGGCCCAGTACATCACTGGGGCCGAGCTCCCTACCATCCAGGACCTCTATACCAGGCGGTGTTAGAGGAAGGCACAATGGATTGTCAAAGACTCCAGCCACCCAAGTCATAGACTGTTCTCTCTGCTACTGTATCGCAAGCAGTACCACTGCACCAATTCTGGAACCAACCGAACCCTGAACAGCTTCTACCCCCAAGCAAGACTGCTAAACAAGACTGCTAAATAGCTAATCACCCAGACTACATATATATCAATAGTTTGTGTCGGGGGGCTAGGGTCAGTCTGTATATCTGGAGTATTTCTCCTGTCTTATCCGGTGTCCTGTGTGAATTTAATTATGATTTCTCTAATTCTCTCTCCCTCTTTCTCTCTTTTTCTCTCTTCTTCTCTCTCTTTCTTTCTTTCTTTCTTTTTTTCTTTCTCTTTCTTTCTCTTGGAGGACCTGAGTGATAGGACCCTGCCTCAGAACTACCTGGCCTGATAATTCCTTGCTGTCCCCAGTCCACCTGGTCGCGGTGCTGCTCCAATTTCAACTGTTCTACCTATGGAACCCTGACCTGTTCACTGGACGTGCTACCTTGTCCCAGACCTGCTGTTTTCAACTCTTTAGAGACAGCAAGAGTGGTAGAGATACTCTGAATGATCGGCTATGAAAAGCCAATTGACATTTACTCCTGAGGTGCTGACCTGTTGCACCCTCTACAACCACTGTGATTATTATTATTTGACCCTGCTGGTCATCTATGAACATTTGAACATCTTGGCCATGTTCTGTTATAATCTCCATCCGGCACAGCCAGAAGAGGACTGGCCACCCCTCATAGCCTGGATCCTCTCCAGGTTTCTTCCTAGGTTCCGGCCTTTCTAGGGAGTTTTTCCTAGCTACCGTGCTTCTACACTTGCATTGCTTGCTGTTTGGGGTTTTAGGCTGGGTTTCTGTACAGCACTTTGTGACATCAGCTGATGTAAGAAGGGCTTTATAAATACATTTGATTGATTAACCCTTTTTTGGACTAACTCTCTTGCACTGATGCTATGCACACAGACTGGACTCTACCCACACAATCATACATACCTACACCCCAACACACACAAACACACACACACACACACCATGCACACACATGCATACTGATGCCACACACACACACACACACACACACACACACACACACACACACACACACACACACTGCTGCTACTGTCTTGTCTATCCTAGTCACTTTAGCTCAATTACCTTGTACCCCTGCACATCAACTCGGTACTGGTACTCCCTGTATATAGCCATGCTATTTTTACTCGTTATTGTTATTCGTTATTCACCGTGTGAATGTATTCCTTGTGTAAAAATGGTTTTATCTTTAACTATGCATTCTTAGAAAACGATTCATAAGTAAGCATTTCACTGTTACTCTACAGTGTTGAACCGTATCAAACAGATGAAACTGTTTGACTCCGTTCCATTGATTCCATTCCAGTTATTACAATGAGCCTGTCCTCCTATAGCTCCTCCCACCAGCCTCCTCTGGTCTCCACCTGTTGTTTACAAAGCATGTGACAAATAAAATATGATTTGATTTGATCAGCTGGGGTGAAACAATATAGCCAAACAGAGATATGCTCACTTTGTCAATTAGTGACTAATGAATCACTGCCAATAATAAACAGAATAACATTACTGTTGTTTAACACTACTGTTTACTAGCTGATACAAAGAGCAATTACCTTGCAAGGTCTCTCAATGTGCTTTGTTTTCATTGAATTAAACTCTGACTTTACAAGTCAATCTTGACACTTCATTAGAATTCATTGTCTCACAAGTGATTCTCGCTTTAATACTATGTATTACAGACTAAAGCCTGTCTTTGGGGAGAGGGCTGATGAATGTAAATCCACATGATACACCTCTCTGTTCCACCTGGACCTTCTCCGCAGTCTGGATATCAACCTGACGCCCCATTCTCAAATGTCTAATTTACAATTAAAATAATGCCCTATACCATCAAGACATTTAATGATAACATTTGTAAATGTCCTTAGATTAAATGAGATCCGAACAAGAGTCATCCGGACCTTAAGTAGACATGCCTTTGCACTTATAGCTAAGTGCAGCATCATTACAACACACTGACATTCTGATGCTTTCACATTTACCCATTAGCCTGGAAATCAACTTTCATCTTGCCCACAGTGGAGGTGAGGGTCAATCAATGACAATAATACAGTATATGTATTTTTGTAAATGAGACCAAAATCATGCATATGTTTGCATAAATGTATAAATATAGATCAGTAATGTAAACTTCGACTCTGACCGATTCGTATAATGTGTAATTGTGCTAGTGCTTATTCACAGTAGAAACTTTATCCTTGTGTGGCCCAGCCACATTATGATGTGGACCATGGAGGATGAGTAATATGACCTCAATAACCCCAAATCATTATTGGACCATCTTTTCAATATGCAACGTGTCGAGCTCAAGGCGAACCATGCCAGAGAGAGTAGACAGAAGAGTACAGTGGACTATTTTGATATCCAGGTTTGAGAACAGATGACATCATCTCGACAGCAAGTTCATGATTGTCGTAATTTCTCAATCTAGCCACAAAGTACTTTATGGATGACTTAACTTCATTTTGCATCCACTGTCAAATTGCAGCTACATGTAGGCTACTGAGTAGTGGCGCTGCTTCGACTGACAAACACTTGTGCATAAAATGGGTCAGGTCAGCGAGTTGAGAGTTTTGCATCCTTCTTATCCTCTGTAGCTCAGCATTTTGCACAGCATTTTGCTTGCTTTGCCAGGATTGTGGGTTTGAATCCCGGGACCACTCATATCTTGTATTTTTTTATTACACCTTTATTTAACCAGGTAGGCTAGTTGAGAACAAGTTCTCATTTACAACTGCGACCTGGCCAAGATAAAGCAAAGCAGTGCGACACAAACAACAACACAGAGTTACACATGGAATAAACAAACATACAGTCAATAATACAATAGAAAAAGTCTATATACAATGTGTGCAAATGAGGTAGGATAAGGGAGGTAAGGTATAGTGGCAAAATAATTACAAATATAGCAATTAAACACTGGAGTGATAGATATGCAGAAAATGAGTGTGCAAGTAGAGATACTGGGGTGCAAAGGAGAAAAATGAATAACAGTTTGGGGGATGAGGTAGATGGATGGGCTATTTACAGATGAGCTATGTACAGGTGCAGTGATCTGTGAGCTGCTCTGACAGCTGGTGCTTAAAGCTAGTGAGGGAGATATGAGTCTCCAACTTCAGTGATTTTTGCAGTTCGTTCCAGTCATTGGCAGCAGTGAACTGAAAGGAAAGGCGGCCGAATTAGGAATTGGCTTTGGGGGTGACCAGTGAAATATACCTGCTGGAGCGCGTGCTACGGGTGGGTGCTGCGATGGTGACCAGTGAGCTGAGATAAGGCGGGGCTTTACATAGCAAAGACTTATAGATGACCTGGAGCCAGTGGGTTTGGCGACAAATATGAAGCGAGGGCCAGCCAACGAGAGCATACAGTACAAAGGGCTTTGGTGACAAAATGGATGGCACTGTGATAGGCTGCATCCAATTTGCTGAGTAAAGTGTTGGAGGCTATTTTGTAAATGACATCGCCAAGGTTAGTCAAGGATCGGTAGGATAGTCAGTTTTACGAGGGTATGTTTGACAGCATGAGTGAAGGATGCTTTGTTGCGAAATAGGAAGCCGATTCTAGATTTAATTTTGGATTGGAGATGCTTAATGTGAGTCTGGAAGGAGATTTTACAGTCTAACCAGACACCTAGGTATTTGTAGTTGTCCACATATTCTAAGTCAGAACCATCCAGAGTAGCGATGCTGGACGGGCAGGCAGGTGTGGGCAGCGATCTGTTGAAGAGCATGCATTTAGTTTTACTTGCATTTAAGAGCAGTTGGAGGCCACGAAAGGAGAGTTGTATGGCATTGAAGCTCGTCTGGAGGTTAGTTAACACAGTGTCCAAAGAAGGGCCAGAAGTATACAGAATGGTGTCATCTGCATAGAGGTGGATCACAGAATCACCAGCAACAAGAGCGACATCATTGATGTATACAGAGAAAAGTGTCGGCCCGAGGATTGAACCCTGTGGCACCCCCATAGAGACTGCCAGAGGTCTGGACAACAGGCCCTCCGATTTGACACACTGAACTCTGTCTGAGAAGTAGTTGGTGAACCAGGCGAGGCAGTCATTTGAGAAACCAAGGCTGTTGAGTCTGCCGATAAGAATGTGGTGATTGACAGAGTCGAAAGCCTTGGCCAGATCGAGAAATACAGCTGCATCAACCAGCTGCATCGACTATGTGAAAAGTATGCATGCATTACTAAGTCGCTTTGAATAGAAGTGTCTGCTAAATGGCATACGTTATTCTGTACACAAATCTGAATCTGTGTGCTGGGGGCCCTCTAACCCTGGCCTCTACTGGAGAGAAAAAGATAGTGGCAGGTGAATTTCAGTTATCTAGTGACATGAAAGATTCTTATTAACACATTTTTACTGAATATTTAAATCAATTCGAAGAATATGGATGATAATTAACATGTCATAATAGATGGACGATGATTGGTTACCCTCTTCCAGTGAATCATCACTGTTTTGAATATTTGAATCAGATTGTTATTCCCCACTAAATTCATAACAATGATGGGGAATTTGATAAATAAAATAAAACAGGAAGTAGAAAGCCTCTTTCAGGCTAATTAACTGTAATTAGAGAAAATCAAGGTCTTTGGTTTTATTTCTCCTCATGGGTCCAGGTCTCTGTCCTTGTTTCTACTCTGTCTGTATTACCTTCCTCCAAAACTGTAAACCCTTTCACAACTGATACCCTGCTGGCTGTTGCCAAGCAAAGCCTGCATTCGTAATTTTTTCACCAGAAAGAAAAAAATGTTTTTAGTATTCTAGCAGAGCAATGTAAAGTCTGCAGTTTTGTGCTCCAGTTTCGTGTGGATTTAATTTAGAATGCATAGCGTTTTGGCTGTATTTAAATATGTAGAGGTTACACTCTCTAGCCTACTTAGTACATATAGTACTGTGAGGCAACAACATACAGTAGTTACATTAAAACCAATTTTAGAAAGAAAAACATCCACGAACAATGGTGTTTTTATTTTGTTATTGTTCTTTTTTCTTCCATCATAGACTAGAGAAAGATTATAATAACTAATTTAACAGACGCATTGGGTTGTGGTAGCCTATACCATTTAGCTGTGTCCAGAATTGTAAATGTTGATTTGAAAGTATAGATCCAAGGCACTGTGGGTATTTCATTCCATTGCAGTAAAATTATAAAATGTTGTCTCACCTTTAAGATCTGAAACAATTTGTTTTCTATCCAGTAAGTAGAGGTATCTTAATTTGCAGCCAGATAGCACAATGAGTGCTGTGGGTAAACTCATTTTAGTGAACTGGCCTAGTTCTGTATCCAATGCTTCTCTTCAATTGTTATCAGCTGGTGTTAACACTAAGACGGGATGGAAGTTTCCCTTTGTTACTGTCAGGCTAAGTGGAGCAGCAAATGGCTGAGTCTGAAGAATAGGAAAACAAAGGCTGCATAATGAGAGAACAAAACAGATTGCGACCACTCAGAGAAGGCGCAAACACTAACCAAGTGGATCTGTGACAGAGACAAAGAGCTGTCTCCACACTTCACATCATGTGATGTAGCTAATATGATGGATTTAAATGACACCTTTTTTTAATTAGAAGTTCACAAACAAAACTCTTGTCACTTTGGCGCATCATTCAGATGTCACAGCACTGATGTATTGCCACTATAAAAGTATCAACATCATATTGAGAACAGAATATAGAAGATTGAGATTTTGAAACGTTTCAGCAGTTGCCATAGCTCCAGTATAGTATACAAGTAGTAATGTGAAATTAGAGATAGAATAAATATTTTGAGATCGAGTGTCAACAATTTCGATTGAGCCATTCATTGTGCCACTGTCTGGCCAATTTAAAACCCCTGTCCCAAGAGGCTGATAATACAGTCTCAAACCGTGCATTAGACCTTTCATAATATTTCCATCTCTCAAATTTAACCTTTACAGTTTTGGCTCTCCATTGCATTGAGGAAAATGGCTGTTCCAATAATGCCCATCCCCTCATCTCCCAAAACAGACTGACATCATCCTATGTCCCAATCACAATCATGCAGATGTTTTCAAGGAACAACTAGTCTAGTCTCTCTCCTCAGTTTTGGCTGCAGTAAAAAAGGTAAAACTGTCTCAATCTTTGTGAACTGGACTGAATCTGTGTAATGACTTCTCTCCAGAGATCTGTCATGTTGAAGGATAGGGGCTCAGAGGTCCTGGTCAGGAAAAACAAATGGTCTTAAATGTGACTATTAAAATGGGAGAAACATGAGTTGATGGCTCATCAGGTCAACAGAGTCTACCGTTTGAGGCCAGCAGAATCTATCATGTTTGTAATCCTTGTCCGAGCCAGAATGGACCATAACGGCATCCTTTTTCTGTATCATGAAGCAGCTTGATGTACAAGCACACCCTCTGGACAGGACGCTAGTCTGTCACAAGGCATGCCATGTTGGAGGCCAATATAATGTCTGGTAGGGAGAACTCAGATGTGTCCATTAACTGTGCCTTGCTGTGGGATACAGGCATTAATAATCTTAGCTATTAGTCACATTATACTCTTCCTGTAGTGGCTGTGTTATCCCGCTTGTTTCCCTTAATGGAAACTGTTCCAGGTATTGATTTGTTTGTCTCACACTTGCTGTTTTGCAAACTCAGTCTGACACCAGTCTAGTTGACGTGATCGCTTGATGTTGTCGTCTGGAATGAATGAGTAGAGACACTCCCTGTTGCAGTGTTTCACTCAGTACATTTCTGTAGGCAGATGGGGTGGGTCCAATTGGATATTCACATCATTCAGAGAATGGGGAAGACTATATTTGAACATATTCAAGCCATAATTTTTATAACCTTTATTTAACTAGGTAAGTCAGTTAAGAACAAATTCTTATTTACAATGACAGCCTAGGAACAGTGGGTTAACTGCCTTGTTCAGGGGCAGAAAAACTGATTTTTACCTTGTCAGCTCTGGGATTTGATCTATCAACCTTTCAGTTACCAGCCCAACAATCTAACCACTAGGCTACCTGCCACATAATCAATCAATCATGTAGGTCTGAAGTTGTAATTGGGTGTAAAGGCAGTAGGTATAAGTTACACACTCCTCCCCTCTAAGTTTTAAAGGCCATAGCTGTTTATATAGTATGAATGCGTGTAGTTTGTAATTGAACCTAACACTGGCCTCAGTTTTTACAATAACCCAGAGTGCTGATGACAGCAGATTGCTCTTTGTTAACGACATCCCCATGGAGAGGGCTAGGCCCAGGAAGGTGTTCCGAAAGACATGCTAAACATACTAATTGGCTGTCCATAACAAAGGCTTTGGTTTATTTTTTAAGGTTGTCTCTTTGAATGTATAACTTCATTATCCACGACTAGAGTAGGGGTCCTTGTGCATTTTGTGGCCTCTGACTTGGTTATGAGGTGTTATGAATGTAAAACTTCAAGTGACTTCCAATTATCTGCATGGAAATAGGCAATGGTTTGGCCCTATGCTGGAAAATAATATTGTTTGGAAAGATCAGGGGACACCAAAATAAGACTTATTCCAACTTTAAATATTGAGCATCTTCTATAATAAAAGTTAATTTGATCATTAACATTTACCTGTGATAACAATGTTCCTTTATTGAAATACTAATATGCATCATTAATTCATAAGCTCTGGTATTTTAATGTTAAGTGACAGTTATTGGGTTTAAGCTGCTGCCAAATCGGGAGCTAATGGCATCTTAATTCCTTATATGACAGACTCAGTCACTAATGAACACTCCAATATGAAGGGTGCATTCGTAAAGTGCCAGAGAGCGCTCAGAGTGCGCTCTGGGCCATTCCTAAATTCAGAGTGTTGTCATATTGTCCATTTGTAAATTCAGAGCGTTTCGCTTGGAGCGTTTAGAGAGCACACTGGACGCTCTGGCCGAGGAATAGGGTTGATCTGAGGGTTCTGACCTCACAACGGCAGTTAAGCACCCAAGCTAACTGGCTAAGGTTATTTAGCTTGCTATCCACTTCCAGACATAAATGAGAGAACACCTCACTCTGACCATTTTACTTGCCCTAGCAGTGCTGGTTAGGCTGTTTTCATGTTATCCTGAGCGTTGGTGACTGTAACTGTGCTGCTGGCAACAATTTAATTACGCTTTTTTGCCGATGTTTACTGATACTGGCCATATTCAACGGGTGTTGAGCGTTAGTAAATTCATCAGTTAATCTGCGCTACAAACGCGCTGATGGCTCATCTTTAATTTCTATCTGAATGTAAATTATTAAAGGGAAATGTCACCGCTGCTCTTTGACTATATATGTCCATCTATATGTTATTAACATATAATATGTTTCATAAAAATTGAGAATTCCCCCACTATACGCAAATACAAGCGTTTCTGCATTTCACCATTAGATATTGGCCAACTACATTTCCTGGTTGTTTTATTTACTTAACCTGTATTTAACTAGGCAAGTCAGTTAAGAACAAATTCTTATTTACAATGATGGCCTACCAAAAGGCAAAAGGCCTCCTGCGGGGACAGGGGCTGGGATAAAAATATATATATAAATTAGTTACGCCACAATACTAGCCTAATTGACTGAGTGAAAAGAAGGAAGCCTGAACAAACTAAACTATTCCAAAACATGCATCCTGTTTGAAACAAGGCACTAAAGTAATACTGCAAAAAATGTGGCAAAGCAATTCACTTTCTGTCCTGAATAGAAAGCGGTACCTTTGGGGAAAATCCAATACAAGACATTACTGAGTACCACTCTCCATATTTTCAAGCATAGCAGTCGCTGCATCATGGTATGGGTATGCTTGCAGTCGTTAAGGGGAGTTTTTCAGGATAAAAAATAAACAGAATGGAGCTAAGCACAGGCAAAATTCTTGAAGAAAACCTGGTTCAGTCTGCTTTCCACCAGACACTGGGAGATGAATTAACCTTTCAGCAGGACAAATCTACACTGTAGTTGCTTACCAAGAAGATATTGAATGTTCCTGAGTGGCCAAGTTACAATTTTGACTTAAATCTACTTGGAAATCTATGGCAAGACCTGGAAATGGTTGTCTAGCAATGATCAACAACCAATTTGACAGAGCTTGAAGAATATTTAAAAAGGATAATAGGTACATGTTGCACAATTCAGGTGTGGCTTACCCAGAAAGACACAGCTGTAATCACTGCCAAAGGTGTAAATACACAGTATTAACTCAGGGGTGTGAATACTTACTGTGTGTAAATGAGATATTTCTGAATTAAATTGTCAATACATTTGCCCAAATTTCTACTAACATGTTTTAACGTCGTCATTATGGGGTATGTGTATAGATAGGTGAGAAAAAATATTTATTCAATCCATTTTGAATTCAGGCTGTAACACAACACAATGTTGAGTAAGTCAAGGGGTATGAACACTTTCTGAAAGCAGTATATAATGGAGTTCGATCAAATATTTTAAATAATATTTTTTACGAGTGTACTGACAAGTGACTAATTGATTCCAGCCAATAAAGTGTTGACTGTTGTTGGCAAGTAAACATGTTTCAACAAAACAGTCGATTAGTCTGTCAATGTAGCAAATTAGTAGGCATGGATTGTATTCAAGCAAAGTTTATTTGCTCTGGAGACCGAGGTGAGTTTACACAGCAGTACGCAGTAACAGTTATGGCAATGTATGACATACATGACATACAGTAGAAGAAAAATATACTAATAACGCTTATAATAAATACTACAGTTCTACAAAGGGAATACTTGCATATGGTGTGTTTGGTGGGTGTAGTGAGGTGTTCGGAGTCACTTTGATACAAGGGGAGAAGGCTGTTATGGACCTTTCACATCTCCTCTTGAGTCATCAACATACTTGTATCCAGCATACAGTCCATCGTGTGAGAGATAAATTGCTTGATTGGCCCCAACAACATACACATTCAAGGTGATCCTGTGTCCTGTGCCTAGCTTCTCCCCACCTAGAACAAATTCCACAAATAATCTGTTTTACACCAAGTGGTATTGTCTGTAAGAGAATGACAAAAACTCTATTAGACGATCATTGGCAACCATTGTGTACTGCCTGTATTCCTACTGCAGCAGCACAATTCAGAATTTTACACATCTCTACAACACAGGAGCTAGAGTCCGGAGGCCCAGAGAGAGAGTGGGCAAGCAGAGAGTGGGCAAGCAGACCACTCAAAGAGTAATTTGACTCATAAAGCAAAAATCATTCCATTACTCTTCGTCATTGTTAGGGCTGTTGTTGGTGACCGTATGTCCGCCACACTAGCGGTCACGAGTCATGAAGCAGTCAAACTGTTTAGTCATGTTAATTAGGCTTCTCCAAGCTCTGATGCTGAAGATGGTCATTAGTAGCCAACCAAACTTTCTAACTGCCTGGTATTCAGCACTCTATTGTCCCTCTAACCACTATGACATCAATGCAAATGTGTTCGAAAATCTTTTCTAACACTTCATGAGAGCCCATGATCTCATGTTGCACAACATTTCTATAGGCTATGCAATTGAGTGAGAAAACAGAGTGATGGCCTGTGGAGGATCCCATCAGCTTTCTATAGGCTAGGCCTACTATATTTATTTCTCAACTTTCCTAATATTAAGCACATTGCTTCTCTTTATAACAGGAGTATAGCCTACCTGGTTGGCATGAAAATGAACCATGGGGAAAGCGTCCTCCATTCACTATTTAAGTCCATAGACGGCAGGTATTTTCTCCCACTGCCCCTGATTCAAGACAGGTGTATGATAATTCTAAATCAAAAACAAATTTCACAAATATAATATTTAGTATACTGTATGTAAAGACAAGATTAAATCAAGAATAACCTGATGGGTGACAATATTAGCCTATCACTTGTGAATGATGCCCAGCATAAGAAACATAGTCGCACACCTCATGTTGCCTAACCCATAGGTTTATATCACAACTAAAGTGGCCAAATAACTTCTTAAAATGTAGCACATTGATCTGCTTTACAAGGGGTTTAGAGCCTAATTGGCACACGTAAGCAGTGCGTGAGTTTCAAGTTTTGGGAAGATAATTTTCAAAATAAAAATTATTCTAAATATAACCATTACATTTATAATCGCATTTGCAGTCACTTTTGATAATGGTGTTTTCCCGCTAATGGAACATTTGTGCTTATTGCCTATTTGTGCGCATTGCTGTACTTATCATGTTAAGAAATAACCAAATAGTTTATCAACATTTGAAGCTACAGTAAATGTTCTAATCTGCTGTGTCAGCCGCATTGCGTAAAAAAATATTTTTTGATGGTAGTGTATTAATTTGGAATCTATTGCATCCCACAACTGTCCCAGACTATGTTTGGAATATTTATTTCTCGCACAGAATAGAATAGGTCAACTTTTCTACTATGGGGGATAGTAGATTGACATAGGATAGTGCTTTTGCTGTTCATTAGGCCTAGTCATCTTGTTGGCTGACGAAAAGTAAATATGGACAGTTCTTACAACATTTTCTTCATATCATGCTTCTTTAGACCTGTCTAAAATAACTAATGGATTTATTGTGAAGATGTAGGCTATATTACATTAGATTTATTAAACGTAGATGTTCCAAAGGTCTGCATCAGTAGCTTGTAGGCTATGTGTGGAAGCCAGGAGATGCTAAATGTGTTTATGTTAATTAATGGTCAATTACCGTGAGACCGACAGTTATTTGATTGACAAACACTGGCTTATGAAATTCTGTGACCGCCACAGCCCTAGTAATCATCATTAAACAATTATACAGTTTTGCTCTTAATAAGATGCCCTGAGGCTAGCTATGCTAGCTAGCTATAACATTAGGCAACAGTACATTTTGGGTATAGCAAACAAAGTTACCTAGCTCAACTTGGATAGCTTAGCTTGTAGTGATACTAGTAAGCCCTGTTAAGGCCGAATCAATCACAAAATTATACTGTACTGAACAACACTGCCTTGTGTGAAAAGACAGCTTATATTGCAAGCTAGATACCAACAGCAAAACAACTTACTCGGTTGTAATTTGCCTTCCTGATCTAGCTGGTCATGGTTTCTGCCACCAGTTGATCATGGAGGTTCTGAAGAACGATGGTCTGTCACAGAAACACGATCCATGGGGTCTGCAGTGACCCTCTCTAGGTAAGAACGGTCCGTGATAGAATTTTAGCAGCACAGATATTCCTCTTCTGCCTGGCTGGACAGCACTCTAATAGGCACCACCAGTTGGGGTCTGACTGTGGCTCCCCATCACTTCTTGCTGGTCTTGCAATTCTTGTTCTCACTGTCTCAACTCCTCTTCAGTGTATTCCATCTCAAATGAATATGGCAGTATAACTGGTGTGAAGTAGTTATGTAAAATACTTTAAAGTACTACTTAAGTAGTTTTTTGGGGTATATGTACTTTACTTTACTATTTATATTTTTGACTACTTTTACTTTTACTTCACAAAATTCCTAAATAAATCATGTACTTTTTACTCCATACATTTTACCTGCTCTCAAAAGTACTCGTTACATTTTGAATACTTAGCAGGACAGAAAAATGGTCCAATTCACACACTTATCAAGAGAACATCCCTGGTCATCCCTATTGCCTCTGTTCTGGCGGACTCACTAAACACATATGCATCTTTTGTAAATTATGTCTGAGTGTTGGAGTGTGCCCCTGGCTATCCGTAAATAAATACAAAACAAGAAAATGGTGCTGGATGTGGGATACTGTTGAGAGTGAAACATTTCCAGCAGCGTTGCAGTTCTTGACTCAAACCAGTCAGCCTGGCCAGGGTTGTAGGTCTTGAGACCACATATTGAATGTCTCAAGACCACATATTGAGTGTCTCGGTCTTGTTTCGGATACCTTTGTACTTGGTCTCGGACAGTGAGGATTTCTAATTTCTTCCCGGAGACCAGCTGGTGCAGAGTAAAAAACTAAAAATTATCAGTTTCCATTCAGTCAGCGCATAAAACCGCTTAGCCAGGCCAAATTAATACACTCCTTTCTTGAAAGATTAATATCTTAACAGCCTTTAAATCTATTATAGACATGTTTGTGCAGTGGTGAACCTATAGGCCTTCAGTGTGTGACAGGTTCATGATTCTGAAAGAACAGCAACCGTAATACCAGCGCACTAATGTAGCGGAGTGCACTTTTTGTAAAACACAAAGTGCCAGTGCTGTAGTGGACGCTATATGCAGGTATAAGCTATGTAGACACTTTTTTTCAGTGGGCATTACATATACTCACTTCTTAATCCCTACTGATGTGTTGGCGGTATACGACTTATCAATTATGTAGTACAATACAGAAATCATGCACAAAATAGCCTACACAATCGCAAATCACATGAAACATATTCACATGCGCATTGCACGCAAAGCCTAGTTTCAGAGCAATATCATCTGCAGGCAGCAAGAGTTTTGGCATGGAGCAGCTCACAGAAGAATGACATTGGTAGCCGGTAGGGAAGAAAATACGTTTCAACTTATTGCGAACTAAGGCAACAATTGTCATCATGCACTGTTTGCATCAGGTTCGTAGACATGGATTGGCCTGGGTGGATAGAGGCCCACCTATTGGGGAGCTAGGCCCTGACAGGCCCACCCAATCAGATTGATGTGGTTTAAGCATTGTTGTGGACTTATTATAGCAGTACATTTTTGTATTTTTTCTAATTAAAAAAAGTGTGATTTTTGTGAGTGAAAATCTGATAAATCTATGGTAAAACTAATCGGAAAACAAGATTTTTCAAACAGGGTGGCTTTCCTTCGCTGGGCGGGACGTTTGCGAACTTTTCGTCAAAATTCGAATATACCAACTTCTCCAAGCACCACTGCACCGCTGCATAGGGCCAATGGAAAGACAGCAGTCACACACAGCATGATGTTAAAGGATAAAGCAGTCCATAAACTCGGACAAAATAAGCCAGTAGGTCCCAATCTTAAGAATACAAAAACACAACCATTAAGCATTTCCCAATGATCAAAATGATCAAAAGTCAGTCATAACGTGGCTAATGGGCTAGCATATCTATTTATGTAGCAACTAAAAACATGGAGCCTAATGTTAGCTAGATAGCTAGCTAGCTGCTAGGAGGATGTTATGTCATGCCATTGGAGTAGTGGTTGAATGACTGACTTTTTCCCCTCATATTGTATTTCAGTGGCTATACACAGCTAGAGATGCAGGTGTCGTTTGGTTAGCTAGCAAAAACTTGAACGACTGTTATCCAGTTAGCATATCTCTATCTACTCCGATTTCAGAGCACTCTCATCTGAGTGTGCCAGAGCACAGAACAACTGATGAATTTACAAATGCGCAACACCTGCTGCATATGACCGTTGTCAGTAAAGGTAGACAAAAAAGTAATAGTTAGTCAAGAATGCTCTAGATACCATGTAAACAGCCTAACCAGTTCTGCTATGGTGAGTAAAGTGTTCTCTCATTTGTGTCTGGAAGTAGCTAGCTAGCAACTTGAGCCAGTTAGCTTGGGTACTACAAGCATGCATTGGCAGAAGGATAAGCAGGTTACAATTCCCCATTGTTTTTCAGTGCAATTTACATGTTTTTTTAAAGATTCTTTGTCATTTAGCAGACACTCTTATCCAAAGCACCTTACAGGAGTGAAGGCATACATTTTCATAACAGTCCCCGGTGAGAATCAAACCCACAATCCTGGCATTGCAAGCACAATGCTCTACCAACTGAGCTACAAGAGACCTGTTGGCTGGTAAGAAGGCAGAAGTTTCCATGCGTTTTTGTAAAAAACAGTCCCACCCATTAAGTGAAAATGTGATTGGTTGATTCTGTTGTCACTCCAAAATGTTGCCCTAATACAGTTGAATAGCAGATGTGTTTATCTAGCTTTTGATGGCCTAGTCAATGGCTGACTTAGCTAGCTAGATTTATCTCCCAGAGACCAGCAAATAAAAATCCCGACTGGATATTTTTTTCTTGTCTGTGCTAACTGTGGCCTCCTGAGTGGCGCTGCAGTCTAAGGCACTGCATCTCAGTGCTAGAGATGCCACTACAAACCCTGGTTCAATTGTGGGCTGATTCACATTTGGCCGTGGTTGGGACTCCGGTAGGGCGGTGCGCAATTGGTCCAGGGTGGTTTTGGCCGGGGCAGGCCATCATTGTAAAACAAGAATTTGTTCTTAATTGACTTGCCTAGCTAAATAAAGCTTAATAAATATGATAACCCTTTATTGTCCAACACAAACTAAAGAGATTAAATATTCTTTGAAAATAATAATGCAATTCTATATTAAATCTATATTATAATCATTATTTATAAATCCTTAGCCCTTCTCTGAAGGCGTAGAAGGCCCATTGTTCCCCACTGTGTTTGGGTTAGTAATATTTTGTAGAGTTGCTCTATTTCCCCTCAGCATGCATTCTTTCACTATTTTGAATGTGTAAAAATCTATATGCTGTTCTGAATTATGAACACAGAAATACTGGATGTCTTATTATGGTGGTGATTTGATAAAATTGCAATCATGGTCTTGACTCGGACTCGATTTTCTCCGGTCTTGGTCTTGAATATATCTCACATTAGGTTGTCTCGAGCACAACACTGGTAGGGAAATTGGACAAACACCCCACATAGTGTCTAGCGGTGAAGTTTCCCTATAAGAAAACTGTAATACACACACACACACACACAAAAAATACTACTAAATAATAATAATGTTTGTGCGCAGGTGCATCTATCAGTTACACATACATGTCAGTACATACACACAAAAATTTGGTCACATGAGGGAGCTTAATCTGTTTTTCAAACCAAATTTGATGTTCACTTATGCTATATGAGATGGAAGGGAGTTCCATGAAATCATAGCTCTATATAATACTGCACATTTTCTTGAATTTGTTCTGGACCTAGAGACTGCATGTCTGTTAAGGGTAAGTATGTCTATCAGAGCTATATGTAAGTTGATTATACAGACAATTTGGAATTTTCAACACATTAATATCTCTCACAAAACAAGACTTGATGCAGTCAATCTCTCCTCTACTTTGAGTCAAGAGAGACCAACATGCATACTGTTGACATTAGCCCTCTGTGTACAACCATTCACAAAAAACACCTTGTTTCCCTATTTTCCCTTGGAACAAACTGGAACAAACTGTAAAGAGGCGTCTTCAATGACACTACCCCTGTTGCTCTCCTTCTGTTGTTTAATGAATAAAGGACTAAATTATTAATGATCCCCAGGACCATTAATTATTCAAATGTGCCTGTGGTTGAAAGCAGTGCTCTAGGTAAAGGGGGTGATGTATCATCTGAGAAAAATACCTCTTTCTTAATTGTGGTGATTAGCATTGGTCACCTAATGATGTACCTCCCCTCCCCACCCTGTGTGTGATGTCGGAGAACCTGATGTACTTAACGGGGTACAATAAATAGCTGCATATGTGTTTTGGAGAAATGGTGTGGGAGGAGAAAATGTCTCACCACACTGAATTATGTCCGTGCAGTGGCTTGTACAGAATATATCAATAACGGTTTAATAATATAACAGCTGGAATCCTTAGCTGCTGCATACATTTTTTTACTTTTAAAATGTATTATATATACCTATTTATTCTTGAAGAATATAATGTGTAAATTCTTCATGAGCTTAATTCCACAGTCTTACGCCATCAGAAGTCAAAATAAGCTTGTTTTACACTGTTTGTATACCAAATCAATTTAAACAAACATTATATAGCCTCAAAACATGGTTAAAACTATCATTTTGATATCATTAATGGTCAGTCCTTGCATCCATAGCTCTGTCTGTATAGGAATTTGAGAGTGGTTATATTTCACCAACTGTCTGGTAGAAACGTGTGAAACATTTCTTCAGTTGTATATGAGAACTTCTCAATTCAGCCCAAACAATCAGTGTCTTCTTCCTGGATTCTATGAAGTAAACAAAAACCACTCTGTGATATTGTTGCCCCTCAGAACATTAAAACATTTTCTATTAAGATTTTTTGACATATCCTTTTTATGATCCCCCAAATGTAAACAGAGTCAGAATTAGTTATCCTAAATACTGTTGGTCCCACAGTTTGTTGGCCGGAGGCTAGGGTCGATATTTTCTGTTTATTTGATTTTTGTCACCTAAATGCATTAGAGCACCAGGCTGCATCAGGCTCTAGCGGCTTTGACAGGTAATTAGATTGGGGTGCCACCAAGGCAACAACGCATATTTACTCTCTTATGACACATCAGGCACCACTGCCCAAGCAGAAATAACCTAAATCTTTCATTCACAGAGGGCAAAAAAACAACAGAAGACACACCACAGGAACAATACTAAAAAACACTAAAGCACCAATAGCACCAACACTATAGCACCAACACCACAACAATAACACCAAAGCTAAGGCACCAACACCACAACAACACCACCAACAATAAAGTACCAACACCACAACAACACCACCAACACTAAAGCACCAACACCACAACAACACCACCAACACTAAAGTACCAACACCACAACAACAACCACCAACACTAAAGCACCAACTCAATGTCAACAAACTAAGACTAAGGAGATGATTGTGGACTACAGGAAAAGGAGGACCGAGCACGACCCCATTCTAATCGACGGGGCTGTAGTGAAGCAGGTTGAGAGCTTCAAGTTCCTTGGTGTCCACATCAACAACAAACTAGAATGGTCCAAACACACCAAGACAGTCGTGAAGAGGGCACGACAAAGCCTATTCCCCCTCAGGAAACTAAAAAGATTTGGCATGGGTCCTGAGATCCTCAAAAGGTTCTACAGCTGCAACATCGAGAGCATCCTGACTGGTTGCATCACTGCCTGGTATGGCAATTGCTCGGAGTGGGTAGTGCGTACGGCCCAGTACATCACTGGGGCTAAGCTGCCTGCCATCCAGGAACTCTACACCAGGCGGTGTCAGAGGAAGGCCCTAAAAATTGTCAAAGACCCCAGCCACCCCAGTCATAGACTGTTCTCTCTACTACTGCATGGCAAGCGGTACCGGAAACAAAGAACTTTCTTTTGAAACTCGTCAGTCTATTCTTGTTCTGAGAAATCACAGCTATTCCATGTGAGAAATTGCCAAGAAATTAAAGATCTCGTAGAACGCTGTGTACTACTCCCTTCACTGAACAGCGCAAACTTGCTCTAACCAGAATATAAAGAGGAGTGGAAGGCCCCGGTGCACAACTGAGCAAGAGAACAAGAACATTAGTGTCCAGTTTGAGAAACAGACACCTCAACTGGCAGCTTCATTAAATAATACCCGCAAAACACCTCAATGTCAACAGTAAAGAGGTGACTCCGGGATGCTGGCCTTCCAGATACTCAACTAGTCTAAATATACTCTATTATTATGGTTGGAGATTATAATATGGCTTTAAATACCTTAATGGACCACAATGGAAATCACACTACAAACTATGACCCTCAGGCACATCACAAATATCATGGATATATTGGAACTAGTTGATATATCACCTGACCTAGCGAGATTTACAAGGCGGAGGCTCAATCAAGCTATTCTTCTTGACTACTTTCCTTTGTCATTCTCGCTGGCACCAAAAGTTTAAAAAAAGTGTTGATAGGGCACCAAATAATTGGAATACACATTGCTCTTACAGAATTTCCACATGGGCGAGGATATTGGAAATTTGACAACTTGTTTTTATCTGAGACAGAATAATTTATAACTTACTTTTTACTACATAACACAGCTACAGCAGATCCCCTTATTATGTGGGACACTTTTAAATGTGCCTTTAGAGGCAATTAAAGAGTCATCTTTCAAACAAAAACAATTTAGGTCAAAAGAACTCATATTAACAAAGAAAAAATAGGAACAAACAGTACAGGTAGATATCAATATTTGTACCATAGACGCACAGAATACGTTAGAAGAAAAACAAAAATAACTGGAGTAACTTAAAAAAATATTTTGGGTGTAGTATAAATCAAATAACATTTTATTAGTCACATGCACCGAATACAACCTTACAGTGAAATGCTTACTTACATGCCCCAAACAAACAATGCAGTTTCAAAAAATACTGATAAGAATAAGAAATAAAAGTAACAAGTAATTAAGAGCAGCAGTACAATTACAATAGCGAGACGATATACAGGGGGGTACCGGTATAGGGTTAGGTCTGAGGACCCATACCAAATCTTTTCAGTCTCCTGAGGGAGAATAGGTTTTGTCGTGCACTCTTCACGACTGTCTTGGTATGCTTGGAATATGTTAGTTTGTTGGTGATGTGGACATCAAAGAACTTGAACCTCTCAAACTGTTCCACTGCAGCCCGTTAATGAGAATGGGGGCATGCTCTGTACTCTTTTTCCTGCAGTCCACAATCATCTCTTTTGTCTTGATCACGTTGAGGGAGAGGTTGTTGTCCGGGCTCCACACGGCCAGGTCTCTGACCTCCTCCTTATAGGCTGTCTCGTCGTTGTCGGTGATCAGGCCTACCACTGTTGTGTCATCGGCATATTTAATGATGGTGTTGGAGTCATGCCTAGCCGTGCAGTCATGATTGAACAGGGAGTGGACTGAGCACGCACCCCTGAGGGGCCCCTGATTTGAGGATCAGTGTGGCGGATGTGTTGTTACCTACCCTTACCACCTGGAGGTGGCCTGTCAGGAAGTCCAGAATCCAGTTGCAAAGGGAGGTGTTTAGTTCTAGGGTCCTTAGCTTATTAATGAGCTTTGAAGGCACTATGGTGTTGAATGCTGAGCTGTAGCCAATGAAAAGCATTCTCACATAGATGTTCACTGCCCATTCTCACATAGGGCAGTGTGGAGTGCAATAGAGATTGCATCATCTGTGGATCTGTTGGGGCGGTATGCAAATTGGAGTGGTTCTAGAGTTTCTGCGATAATGATGTTGATGTGAGCCATGATCATCCTTTCAAAGCACTTCATGGCTACAGACATGAGTGCTACGGGTCGGTAGTCAGTTAGGAAGGTTACCTTAGTGTTCTTGGGCACAGGCACTATGGTGGTCTGCTGAAAACATGTTGGTATTACAGACTCAGACAGGGAGAGGTTGAAAATGTCAGTGAAGACACATGCCAGTTGGTCAGCGCATACTCGCAGTACACGTCCTGGTAATCCGTCTGGCCCAGCGGCCTTGTGAATGTTGACCTGTTTAAAGGTCTTACATCGGCTGCGGAGTGGACTGGATGGAATATGGGGGAGAATGCACGAAATATTTTTTTAATCTTCAACATAGAAATGCTACCAAAAATAACTTATAGAAACTTGTCACAAATGACAGTCATCCACGATTCACAAAACAATATTTTGAAAGAGGAAGCAAAATACTTTAGTCATATGTTTTTGTTCTAGCGTCCTCCATCTACACTAACCGAAATACATTTTAACAATTTTTTTTATTTAAGTGTAGAATACATTTTAAAAATGCTAAATTAGAGAGGAAATTATAGCCTTTATGTCCAGGAAAACTCCAGTGCTGGATGGCATACCAGTTGATGTACAGTATATTTCGATGTACAGTGCCTTTGGAAAGCATTCAGACCACATTACCTTTTCCATATTTTGTTACATTACTCTAAAATTGTTTTTGTTTTTTTACTCTCATCAATCTACACACAATGCCCCATAATGACAAAGCAAAAACAGTTTTTTTGCATTTTTTGCAAAGTTATTAAAAAATAAATAATCTGGAATATCACATTTACATAAGTATTCATACCCTTTACTCAGTACTTTGTTGAAGCACCTTTGGCAGCAATTACAGCATCGAGTCTTCTTGGGTATGACACTACAAGCTTGGCACACCTATATTTTGGGGGTTTATCCGATTCATCTCTGCAGAACCTCTTAAACTCTGTCAGGTTGGATGGGGAGCGTTGGTGCACAGTTATTTTCAGGTCTCTCCAAAGATGTTTGATCGGGTATAAGTCCGGGCTCTTGCTGGGCCACTCAACGACATTCAGAGACTTGTCCCGAAGCCACTCCTGTATTGGCTGTGTCCTTAGGGTTGTTGTCCTGTTGGAAGGTGAACCTTCACCCCAATCTGAGGTCCAGAGCACTCTGGAGCAGGTTTTCATCAAGGACCACTCTATACTTTGCTCCATTCATCTTTGCCTCAATCCTGATTATTCTTCCAGTCTCTCCCACTGAAAAACATCCCCACTGCATGATGCTGCCACCACCATGCTTCACCATAGGGATGGTTCCAGGTTTCCTCCAGACGTGACGCTTGGCATTCAGGCCAAAGAGTTCAATCTTGGTTTCATCAGCTCAAATAATCTTGTTTCTCATGGTTTGAGTCCTTTAGGTTCCTTTTGGCAAACTCCAAGCGGGCTGTCATGTGCCTTTTACTGAGGAGTGGCTTCCGTCTGGCCACTCTACCATAAAGGCATGATTAGTAGAGATGGTTGTCCTTCTGGAAGGTTCTCCCATCTTCACAGAGGAACTGTAGAGCTCTGTCAGAGTGACCATCGGTTCTTGGTCAGCTCCCTGACCAAGGCCCTTCTCCCCCGATTGCTCAGTTTGGCTGGGCGGCCAGCTCTAGGAACAGTGTTGGTGGTTCCAAACTTCTTCCATTTAAGAATGATGGAGGCCACTGTGTTCTTGTGGATCTTCAACGATGCACACATTTTTGGTACCCTTCCCCAGATCTGTGCCTCGACACAATCTTGTCTCGGAGCTCTACGGACAATTTGTTCGACCTCATGGCTTGGTTTTTCCTCTGACATGCTCTGTCAACAGTGGGACCTTATATAGACTGGTGTGTGCCTTTCAAAATAATGTCTAATCAATTGAATTTATCACAAGTGGACTCCAATCAGGTTGTAGAAACATCTCAAGGATAATATATAGAAACAGGATGCACCTGAGCTCAATTTCGAGTCTCATAGCAAAAGGGTCTGAATACTAATGTAAATAATAATTGTAATAATAAACCTGTTTATAAACATGTTTAATTTCTGCTTTGAAATTACGAGGTAGATTGTTGAGGATTTTTATTTAATCCGTTTTAGAATAAGGCTGTAACGTAACAACATTTTGAAAAAGTCAAAGGGTCTGAATACTTTCCGAAGCCACTGTGCTCTGAGGTCCGTTATTAGAATGTTTTAACCACTCCTACAACAATATTAGACTATCAGATACTCAGCAAGAAGGTCTGATTTCACTATTGCTGAAACAGGACCCAGGTGGTAAATATAAACATCCAGTCCACCCAAAAAACTGGAGGCCCCTTACACTTCAGTGTTGTAATGCAAAATTTTTTGCAAAATGCATAGCTCATGGAATTAAAAATGTTTTTTTTCAGATTTTATTAATTATAATCAGACAGGTTTTTTACATGGACAATACATTGGAGATAATATAAGACAAGTACTGTAAACAATAGAACACTATGAAAAACTGGGAAACGAGGCCTGGTATTCATAATTGATTTTGAAAAGGCCTTTGATAATGTATTTATATACTGTATAAATGCCTGGACTATTTTAATTTATATGGGGGATTGGAAATTATGCAGACAATTACATTGACAGAACCCACAATCTATGTGCAATATTAAAGCTGATCTACCCACCACCCCAAACCGAAAATCACCAATACAACAACTCCACCAATACTAAAGCACCATCACAACACCACCCACACTAAATAACCAAAACAACACCACCAACACTAAAGCACCAACACAACAACAACAACACCACCAACAGTAAAGCACCACCATCACAAAAAAATCACCAGCAACACTAAACCACCAACACAACTCCACCAACACTAAAGCACCAACACAACACAAAAACAACAACACCAGCAATACTAAAGCACCAACACAACAACAACATTACCACCAACACTAAAGCACCAACACAACAACACCACCACCACCAACACTAAAGCACCATCACAACACCACCCACACTAAAGCACCAACACAACACCACCAACACTAAAGCACCAACACAACACCACCAACACTAAAGCACCAACGCAACACAGCAACAACACCAGCAACACTAAACAACCATCACAACAACAATACCAGCAACACTATACCAGCAAGACAACAACACCACCAACACTAAAGCACCAACACAACACCACCACCACTAAAGCACCAACACAATAACACCAACACTAAAGCACCAACACAACAACACCACCACCAACACTAAAGCACCATCACAACACCACCCACACTAAAGCACCAACACAACACCACCAACACTAAAGCACCAACACAACACCACCAACACTAAATCACCAATGCAACACAGCAACAACACCAGCAACACTAAACAACCATCACAACAACATTACCAGCAACACTAAACCAGCAACACAACAACACCACCAACACTAAAGCACCAACACAACACCACCACCACTAAAGCACCAACACAATAACACCAACACTAAAGCACCAACACAACAACACCACCACCAACACTAAAGCACCATCACAACACCACCCACACTAAAGCACCAACACAACACCACCAACACTAAAGCACCATCACAACACCACCAACACAACACCACAAACACTAAAGCACCAACACAACACCACCAACACTAAAGCACCAACGCAACACAGCAACAACACCAGCAACACTAAACAACCATCACAACAACATTACCAGCAACACTAAACCAACAACACCACCAACACTAAAGCACCAACACAACACCACCACCACTAAAGCACCAACACAACAACACCAACACTAAAGCACCAACACAACACCACCAACACTAAAGCACCAACACAACAACAACACCAAAGCACCAACATGACAACAACACCACCAACTCTAAAGCAACAACACCAGCAACACTAAAGCACCTTGGAAGCAGTCAGGGAGGGATTTGGGAGGCTTGGATTTATCATGCTGTTTACGTGCGATTTGACATGACCCTCTTTGAGTTGAAATACACATCCTTTGATTGCTTCAGCCTCTGTGACATGCACTTTCAATCTGTCTCTTTCAGACCAATTCCCCAAGTAGGGTTTAGTCATCTATATTTTCTAAACTGTTTGTGGAGGTGCAAGGCAAGATTGTGCCAAGCTCAGAAAATGGTCTGAATTACCTTTTTTTACCCTCCCCCTGCCTTGGGAGATAGACAGATGTGGTATCTTTGGGCCTCCTCCAGCAAACAAGTAAGCACAGTTATGTGAATGGTGTGCTTTCATATAATGTCATAACATATTTTTGGATTCATCAAAATCTTGAACAAGGTTAGAATCAAATCTGATACTGTGTAATGTATTTTTTCAGTCATAAAAAATATGCTGTATGAATCATCTAAATCTTATCATAGATAACTGATGTGAAATTAACTATTTTATTTTCTACATTTTTTATTCAAGGTAGGCTATTGAAGTTAATTAAATGTACTATTAGATTTTACTGTTACAAGATTACATACTGATGGTGAAATGTAGTGTCGCACACCCTCCTGGTGTGATTTTGGTTAAAACTCTTGACCGTGCATTTTCAGTAATTCACGTCTAAATTTAAATTTGCTAGAGACTAGAGAGAGAGGGGGAAAGAAGAAAAGCCATCTTAAACTGCAATTAAAGAGTATAGGAAGAGCCATGAATTCAGACGAGGCATGTTTAAGGTAGATAAGGTGAAACCAACTGACGGTCTCTCCCCTATTTCAGTAGCAGCAGACATGTTATTGTTAATAGTCTTCCCAGCCCTGATGAAGGAGCCCGAGCACGACAACAGCTGGAGAAATGTGTTTGGTCACACAAGTCATTGGAAATGAAGGTACTTTTAGCAGTGAGTTTCCTCCATGAAATGTTCCTTTCCCTTTTCAAGGAATCGCCCTCCCTAATGAAGGCTTTCCATCACATGCACAAGTCTGTTAGGATTCACAATGTAATTCACAGGTCTCTTACATTCATGTATAGACATTTGTCAGGCTATACTTGTATAGGCATATGATGGGCTGGCTTGCTCCTAAAAATATATCCTAGTGTCAGGACAGTTAGTTAGTGTGACATGGATGTGAGATTTCACACATTTTTTGGGGTGTATTATCGTTGTTCTTACAGGATGTCAGTCAAATGACTGAGGGCATGTTATGAAGTTTCAAGTTTTAACTTTATTTGTCCCAGAGGGCAATTGGTTTTGGTTATGGTATATCATAGAAACGCATACGTATGAAACTAGGCAGACACTAAATACAGCAAACTAAATTACCTCTGATTTCCATGGAAAAACCAGATGGGCTCCAGGCACGGGAAGGTGACCAACCAGGTAGTGAACAGAGGTCATCTTAGCTAATTGCCCCTGAGCTAAGCCATAGGCATTAGCTGTGTGGGCGAACACAAGTATTTGGGGCTCAGGCAAGACTAGTCCTCATTCAAGCATTGGTTCTGCCAGGTCATGGCTGGAGATGGATGGTGGGTGGTTGAAGGATTTTTGGAATATGTCCCAATACCAGACAGATTCCTAAAACCCTGGATAGCGCTTGAGACTAGAGGCTCCCTGAACATTTCCTCCCTGACACTTCAATGGAAAGGGGGCATCTTGCCAAATAGGGGGAGTAACAGTTCACAACTTGCCTTGAGTGGTTGAGTACCTCCGCTTAAGCAGGTTGACTGGCAGGTTTAAACACTGTGTCACCAACTGCTGTGGGGCAGCTCTGTTCCTGAAAACCACCAGATCCACTCACAGAGATACACTGGGGATAATCAGTTATGACAGACAGTTGAAAGTGAGTTAAAGTGTAATCTATTCATAATCAAGACGCTGGAATGAATATTGAATCTGACATGTTGCAGTGGAATCAGTCATGTCCAGAAATCACATGGGCTATTCTAGTCAACTAACTATGATAACAAAATAGTTGCTAAGGTGCTGAGAAGCAACTGTAGAATGCATTGGGAAACCATGGAAATGGTGAGTTAATATATTTCCCAGAGAATAAATAAATCCTAATATTCCAGCTTTGGGAAAGCATTCATGTGTCATCCTATGAAAACAATGTAGGTATTACTTAGCTATAGAGAGACAGAGAGAGAGAGACAGAGAGACAGAGAGCGAGGGACAGAGAGAGAGAGCGACAGAGAGAGAGACAGAGAGAGACCGAGAGAGAGAGAGAGAGAGAGACCGAGAGAGAGACAGAGAGAGACCGGGAGAGAGACCGAGAGAGAGAGACAGAGAGAGACCGAGAGAGAGAGACACCAAGAGAGAGACAGAGAGAGGGAGAGCGACAGAGAGAGATAGAGCGACAGAGAGAGAGAGAGCGACAGAGAGAGAGAGAGACAGAGAGAGACCGAGAGAGAGAGAGACACCAAGAGAGAGAGACAGAGAGACAGAGAGAGAGGAATAGAGAGAGACAGAGGGGGACAGAGCGAGACAGAGAGACCAAGAGAGACAGAGAGAGAATGGCCTGGCCATTGGCAGTTATCTTAGCCGTTACAAAGAATAATGTACTGAAATCATGCAAAGCGAGTATGTATCCGCACACTACATTTCAAATCATAACTCCGCTCTGGGTACGTTCATTAAGTATTGAAAGCTATTCTTGCCTCGAACTTTGGATTTCCATAAGCTCATTAGTGATCATATTGCTCCACAGATCATCAGGGTTGGGGCAAGAAATGACTCTGCTACAAACGACCAGAGAAGGCAGCTTCAGCTAGAAATATGGTAATTAATAATGTCTTTGTGGGTAGACTGATTAAAATTCCAGCAGGATAACAATGTACCAAATGGGTTTATGCCCACCCTGCTTTTCACCCATCAGCACCATATTGAGATTTTCCACCGAGAAGATTACAGTTATCAAAATGAACATTCAAATAATGCTTAGTACATCTGACCCTGATGAGTCCTTGTGGTTGGGCCAGGCCTATTACATTGCATACCTAGCTCCTAATAATCTGCTATATTCACACACCTCTTCTCCAAGGCCTGGAGGTTATTGCCAGGTCATGCTAGCAAAATAGGTTTCTAACTTCCAAGGGTCTTTCATGGTTGAATAAATAAATATTGATGTCAACCCGTTCATAATGATTTTTGACAAGTGGGATCTCCATACCTCACAGGAAAAATAGTGAGTCTCATTCAACTTTCCCTCCAGAGCTTCTACAGTGCCATCAGAAAGTATTCACACCCCTTGACTTTTTCCACATTTTGTTGTGTTTGAGCCTGAATTAAAAATGGATTCAATTGAGATTTTTTTTGTCACTGGCCTACACATTATGCCCCATAATGTCAAAGTGGAATTATGTTTTTCGATAATTTTACAAAATCATTTAAAATGAAAGGCTGAAATATCTTCAGTCAATAAGTATTCAACCAGTGGAGGCTCTTCAGAGGAGGAAAGGGGGGACCATCCTTCTCAGTGAATTTCATGAATGTTTTAATTGTAAAACATTTAAAAAGTTATCATTTTTACATAAAACAATACTAAATTATTATTATTATTCTACCTTTATTACAACAAGGAACACAGACTGAGACCAAGGTCTCTTTTACAGCTGGGCCCTGCGTATACATGTTTACACATACAGTTTAGGTACAATGATTAAAAAACTAAACAAGACAAACAAAACGATCAAAGATAACACAAAAAAAATACAGCAACAGCTTACATTTACACATAGGTTATTCTACTAACAGCACAAGAACTTGCATTACGCGAAACAGTTACAAGCAATCCAAAAATAAAAATGCTCCAATAAATATTTAAAATGAGCAAGGGGGACAAGAGTCTCAAGTTTAAGTTTAGTCTGCAGGCTATTCCATAGGCAAGGCGCGTAACAGGAAAAGGCAGCCATACCCAACTCTGTAGAAATCGCATGGGCCTGAAGTGTAATCCATGCTTGAGAACTGGTTTTAGGAATTATAATTCTAAGATTGATGAGTGATGATAAATAAGAAGGTAGCTTATTCAGAAGTGCTTTGTAGACAAATATGAGAGCATGTTGTTCTCGTCTCACGGACAGCGAAGTCCAACCCACATTTTGATATAAAACACAGTAGTGAGTTCTGTAGCTAGCACCCATAATAAACCTAAGTGCGCAATGATAAGTAGCATCCAGCGATTTAAGTGTTGATGCCGTAACATGCATGTAAATAATATCCCCATAATCTATAAGAGACATAAAAGTAGCTTGCACAATTTGTCTTCTATTTGTAGAGGACAAACATGTCCAGATTCTATAGAGCAAGCCTAGCTTGATTTTTAGCCGTTTACAAAGTTCATCAATATGCATTATAAAAGACAGTTTATCATCCAACCATATCCCTAAGTATTTATATGCAGAGACCTGATTCATTTGAGAACCATCTAAGCTCGTAAGTGCAAGTGTATTTTCAACCAACTTTTTTAACCTATTAAAAATCATAAAATGTGTTTTCTTTACATTTAAAACAAGTTTCAGCTGTATAAAAGACCCTTGTAATATCTTAAAATCTGTCTCCAATAGTGATAATGCTTGGTCAGCCATTGAAGCGATAGAGTACATGACAGTGTCATCAGCATATAAATGAATTTGACACTTTCTCATCTCATCACCGATATTGTTTATGTAGAGAGTGAACAGTAATGGACCAAGTATAGAACCTTGTGGGACCCCTTTAACCAACTTCAATGGCTCTGACTGGATGCCGTTGACTCTAACAGCCTGATTTCTATCCTTTAGATAGTCATGAAACCAACGACAGGCATCCAATCCCAGTCCTATTAACGACAGCTTACCCAAAAATAAATATAATCACGTCACCAAATAATTGATTAAAACACACTATTTTTCTAAGAAGATCTACAGTAGCCTCAACAGCACTCTGTGGGGTAGCACCATGGTGTAGCTGGAGGACAGCTAGCTTCCATCCTCCTCTGGGTACATTGATTTCAATACAAAACCTAGGAGGCTCATGGTTCTCACCCCCTTCCATACACTTACACAGTAATTATGACATAGATGAATACAAAATGGATACTATGAAAGTGAACTGTGTTTACGCGTGATAAGGGGTGTATTCATTCCACCAATTGTGTTGAAAAATGTTTCTTAAATGGAACAAAATGGAACAAAATGGTGATAAACCGTTTAGAAACTTTTGTTTGCAACTGTTGGACTAATGATTATACCCAATATCAGCTAGATGCAGGAAAGAGTGTGGAGGGCGGTATTGAATGTCACTGTCTGTCCATGTGTCACTGTCTGTGACCTCAAATGTGTCTCTTGACCTGGGTGCACCTACGTTCCAAACTTTCATTCATAGGGTGGCAGGTAGCTTAGTGGTTAGAGCTTTGGGCCAGTACCCGAAAGGTTGCTGGATTGAATCCCTGAGCTGACAAGGTAAAAATCTGTCGTTCTGCCCCTGTTCCCCAAAGATGTGGATGTCTATTATGGCCTCTGATTCAGAGGGGTTGGGTTAAATGTGGAAGACACATTTCAGTTGAAGGCATTTAGTTGTACAACTGACTAGGTATCCACCGTTCCCTGGGTTGTAGCAACCTCATGATGGGTATAGAGATAATTAGAATATCAAGTAGTAGCCTAAACCTATCGCTGTTAGATTGAACTGGGTGAATTGAAAATGATTGAAAGTCATCCAATATGCTGTAATAGAAATAAGGCCATGCTCAGGAAAAAATAATCATCCTCCCTCATCTTAAATGGCGCTGAATGCCACTGTATTCAATCCCTTTGTTATGGCAAGCCTAAATAAGTTCTGGAGTAAATATTTGATTAACGTTGCATAATAAGTTGTACTAGGTGTGCAAAAATAGTGTTCAACATGATATTTGAATGACTACCTCATCTCTGTACCCAACAAATACTATTATCTGTAAGGTCCCTCAGTCGAGCAGTACATTTTAAACACAGATTCAGCCACAAAGACCAGGGAGATTTTCCAATGCCTCACAAAGAGGGGGACCTATTGGTAGATGGGTAAAAAAAAAAGCCGACATCGAATATCTCTTTGAGAATGGTGAAGTTATTAATTACGTTTTTACGTTTTGGATGGTGAATCAGTACACCAAGTCACTACAAAGACAAAGCCATCCATCCTAACTTTGTTGCTGGAGAAGAAAGAATATACTCAGGGATTTCACCATGAGGAGAATGGTGACTTGAAAACAGTTACAGAATTGAATGTCTGTGATAGGGAAAACTGAGGATGGATCAGCAACATCGTAGTTACTTCACAATACTAACCTAAATGACAGAGTGAAAAGAAGGATGCCTGTATAGAATACAAATATTCCAAAACATGCATCCTGTTTGCAATAAGGCACTAAAGTAAAAGTGCTAAAAATGTGACAAAGAATGTGTATTTTATATGTATGTACACGACCGTTCAAAAGTTTGGGGTCACTTAGAAATGTCCTTGTTTTTGAAAGAAAAACTTTTTTTTGTCCATTAAAATAACATGAAATTGATCAGAAATACAGTGTAGACATATTTAATGTTTTAAATGACAATTGTAGCTGGAAACGGCAGATTTTTTATGGAATATCTACATAGGCATACAGAGGCTCATTATCAGCAACCATCACTCCTGGCAGCTTCATTAAATAGTACCCGCAAAACACTAGTCTTAACGTCAACAGTGAAGAGGCAAAAAAAGTGTTTTTCTTTAAAAACAAGGACATTTCTAAGTGACCCCAAACTTTTGAACGGTGGTGTATATAATATGAATATGTGTATATAGGTGTGTATGTGTAAATATATATATTTATTTATTTGTGTGTATGTATATACAGTGCATTCGGAAAGTATACGAACCCCTTGACTTTTTCCACATTTTGTTGCTGTTACAACCTTATTCTAAAATTGATTTAAAAAAAAAGAAAAAGTCCTCAACAATCTACACACAATACACCATAATGACAAAGTTAAAACAGATTTTTTGAATTTGTAGCAAATTTATAAAAAATAAAAAAACACCTTATTTACATAAGTATTCAGACCCTTTGCTATGAGACTCGAAATTGAGCTCAGGTGCTTCCGGTTTCCATTGATCATCCTTGAGATATTTCTACAACTTGATTGGAGTCCACCTGTTGTAATTCAATTGATTGGACATGATTTCAAAAGGCACACATCTGTCTATATAAGGTCCCACAGTTGGCAGTACATGTCAGAGCAAAAACCAAGCCATGAGGTCAAAGGAATTGTCCGTAGAGCTGCGAGACAGGATTGTGTGAAGGTACAGATCTGGGGAAGGGTACCAAAAAAAATGTCTTCAGTATTGAAGGTCCCCAAGAACACAGTGGATTCCATCATTCTTAAATGTAAGAAGTTTGGAACCACCAAGACTCTTACTAGAGCTGGGCGCTCAGGCCAAGCAGAGCAGTTGGGGGAAAAGGACACATAACAGCCAGCTTGGAGTTTGCCAAAAGGAACCTAAAGGACTCAGACCATAAGAAACAATATTATCTGGTTTGATGAAACCAAGACTGAACTCTTTGGCCTGAATGCCAAGCGTCACGTCTGGAGGAAACCTGGCAGCATCCCTAGAGTGAAGCATGGTGGTGGCAGCATCATGCTGTCTGGATGTTTTTCAGCAGCAGGCACTGGGAGACTTGTCAGGATCAAGGGAAAGATGAACGGAGCAAAGTACAGAGAGATCCTTGATGAAAACCTCCTCCAGAGCGCTCAGGACCTCAGACTGGGGTGAAGGTTCACCTTCCAAAAGGACAACAACCATAAGCACACAGCCAAGACCACGCAGGAGTGGCTTCGGGACAAGTCTCTGAATGTCCTTCAGTGGCCCAGCCAGAGCCCGGACTTGAACCTGCTCGAACATCTCTGGAGACACCTGAAAATAGCTGTGCGGCGATGCTCCCCATCCAACCTGACAGAGCTTGAGAGGATCTGCAGAGAAGAATTGGAGAAACTCCCCAAATACAGGTGTGCATCGCTTATAGTATCATACCCAAGAAGACTCAAGGCTCTAATCGCTGCCAAAGCTGCTTCATCAAAGTACTGAATAAAGGGTTTGAATACTTATGTAAATGTGGGAACTCCTTCAAGACTGTTGGAAAAGCATTCCTCATGAAGCTGGTTGAGATATTCCCAAGAGTGTGCAAAGCTGTCATCAAGTCAAATGGTGGCTATTTTAAAGAATTTCAAATATAAAATATGTTTTGATTTGTTTAACAGTTTTTTGGTTACTACATGATTCCATATGTGTTATTTCATAGTATTGATGTCTTCACTGTTATTCTACAATGTAGAAAATAGTCAAAATAAAGAAAAACCCTGGGATGAGTAGGTGGGTCCAAACTTTTGACAAATTCTGTGTGTTTTTACAAAAACAATATATGGGGGATTGGAAATGATACAGACAATTACATTAATGGAAGCTACAATCTATCTGCAATATTAAAGCTGATCTAAACCCCCCACTCCAAAAAAAATACAAAAATACAAAAATAAATACAAAATAAATAACAACTTACGTTATGTCCTGAATACAAAGCGATATGTTTGGGGTACGTCCAACAGTACCTCTCTTCATATTTCGAGCACGGTGGTGGCTCCATCATGTTATGGGTATGCTTGTCATTGGCAAGGACAAGGGAGTATTTTAGGATAAAAAAAATGGAATGGAGCTAAGCACAGGCAAAATCCTAGAATAGAACCTGGTTCAGTCTGCTTTCCAACAGACACTGGGAGACAAATTCATCTTTCAGCTGGACAATAACCTAAAACACAAGGCAAAATATACACTGGAGTTGCTGATCAAGACAACATTGAATGTTCCTGAGTGACCAAGTTACAATTTTGTGTAGATGGGTGAGATTAACCCAACGAGAGAAGGTCACAGGTGTTTCCATAAAAGCTGTCTGGGTTTAAACATCTTCTATTGTACATAAAGTGAATAGTTTAATCAGTTGATGGTGACAGAATTAGATTACTTCCCAATCAAAGTCAGCCTCTGAATGTCAAAGTAACGAACCAATGATACCCCATATCCATCGGAGTCACATATTTCCCAGGTATATTAGAGCGTGTTCCTAGTATAAAGCATTGCGCACCAAAACTCTGTTATAGATCACTTTATATAATCGGATCCCTTTTATTTTCTTCAAAATGTTAAGCTAACAAGGTTTTTTTTGCCATTTTCTTTAATAAAGGTAGGCATATAGTATACCCTCTCATACCCCCTCAATTCGAGTATTGGTTTTAACTTAACAGCCTATTTAAAAAGTGCATGGTGAGTGAAGGAATTGACAAATCTATGGATATAGCAGCCTATAGCCAAATTTGGTCATTCAAACAGGTAAGCCAACCTCATTTCTTAAATAGGAAAAAATAGGCTCCAACACAAAGTCCTCTTGTTGTTAGCAATGTCTAATTAAAATGAAGACAGTTTAAATGAATTATAGCTACATGAATTATGCCTACTTTCAGCACCATGAGCTGTCCATTTCCGCAGCTGCTGCTTTAAGTTTCAGCACCAAAATGTAAGTTACTAGAATCTGGCTATCAAAGCTATCAAAGTTGACCTCCAATCCTCCTTCTCATCTTCGTGCTCTCCTTCTCAAACTGAACAGAACATAGGCCACAGGCCGTCCACGCGTAAGATAGTGCATTTTTTGGAATAGTCCTAATCAAAAATCATTTTCGGAAGAAACCTTTGACTCTCCACCTGAACTGCCACAGCCCTTCACAGTATAGCATTTGGTTAAGCAGCACACATAACTGTTGTTGATCAGCAAGAGCAGAGCAGCCGGGGCTCAGGGTTGGACAATCCATTGCACTGTGTAACGCAGCTACACATCAATATATAGCCCAATAAGCAACGTATTCTAAAACACTGAGAAATATTGACATTTCAATAACAAATTACATGACCCTCCCATGGACTAGATTAAAAAAACTACTAAACCTTCCCCTTGGACTAGATTTAAAAAACGACTAAACTTTCCCCTTGACTGAAATTGAACATTTCAATGCATCCCTTAGTGAAAACAAAATCTGAATTGGGCTGAGATGCCATCTTAACCGACTTCATTTGGCTTCAATTCACATTTTACATAGGAATGAATGTTGTCATGTGATTGATGGCTTTGTCCATTCACATATACTGTAATTGATTCAAACCAATAACTCTGAAGACATGATTATATGACTTTTTTAATAATATGTATCAGGAGCTACTATCAAATTATCCAGATCTAGTCAAATGCTCTAAGTCTTTCAGATTTTAATTGGTATTTTAGGCTACTTCTATTTTACTTGTTGTTTTTTTACTTGACAATATTATTGTAATGTCATTGAAATTGAAACTGATAGGGAATAATGTAATTACCACCATTGTAGTCTACCCTAAGTCAGCATAGCAGATGGTAGTTTCTATGCAGCGTATCTTATTTAATTCCTGTGTAGCATCACAGTTTTTGGTTCCTAGCTACACCCACACTAGACTAGTGTGAGAGAATCTCCTGAGATTGTGCTGAGAGGATAATAGGGAGGCACTTAGCCCTGTTCATACACTCCTCTTTCTCCACTCTACATTCTCATTCCTTCACAACAAAACTGCAGAGTAGGGAGGATCATATTACTACTATAGCATAGGCTCCACTGGAGGCTGGTGAGAGGTCAGCTCAAAATAATGGTATCACCAGCTCCCTGTCATAGGGTCCTTCTGGGTAATTTTTATACATTTAAAGGCGATATCAATTAAAATCACCCTGACACTTTCTGGAGGACAGTGAGAGAGGAGGGTCTTTGTGAAGGTATCCACCAGGAAAACCAAAGAAGAAGACCACTCACAACCACTGGCGTAAACGAACAGAAAACTTAGATTGTGCCTTTGCGCAAATGTTTTCTCATATATTTTTCGACTAAATGAGAAAACCATGAGATGTTCACTGTATTTTTTCAATATGTGTTTCCGTCATGTTATCTAATACTTTACAAGACTATGTGTGCTGACAGAAGGAGAACGTCAGTGGCTGTGACCTCTCTCTCCAGCTTCCACAGCTATGGTTGGGGGGGCAGAGCCGTTGATCCAAGCCTGAACCTTTAAAAATGGCGAAGATCAATCAGAGTTATCAGATTGTATGAAATCTAATCATAGGCACCTCTTGAGGAATACAGGGCTCTCAGCACCAGCGTAAGTCATCGATTGCCTTCTCAGGTTGCCGTTTCAATTAGACCGCTCTTATCAGTAGCCTGGTCTCTCTATAAGGAACAACACAAGTCTGGATATATCAACATCTTGTTTTGCCTTGCTGTCCAATCTAACAGCACTTCAGAAACCAGGCTAGGACCTCCCAAGATTGTACA
The DNA here is from genome assembly GCF_901001165.1 of Salmo trutta. NCBI lineage: Eukaryota > Metazoa > Chordata > Actinopteri > Salmoniformes > Salmonidae > Salmo > Salmo trutta. The sequence continues at coordinate 11,866,175 of NC_042970.1, read as the reverse complement.
CTATTTGTAATGCTTCCACCTCTCCCACATAGGTTGTATATCGCTTCCACCTCTCCCACATACATTTTATATCGCCCCCATCTCTCCCACATAAGTTTTTATATCGCCCCCATCTCTCCCAGATAAGTTTTATATCGCCCCCATCTCTCCCAGATAAGTTTTTATATCGCTCCCATCTCTCCCAGATAAGTTTTTATATCGCTCCCATCTCTCCCACATAAGTTTTTATATCGCCCCCCTCTCTCCCACATCAGTTTTATATCGCTCCCATCTCTCCCACATAAGTTTTATATCGCTCCCGTCTCTCGAACATAAGTTTTATATCTCTTCCACCTCTCCCACATAGGTTTTATATCACTCCCATCTCTCCAACATAAGTTTTATATCGCTTCCACTTCTGCCACATAAGTTTTCTTCCTAATATTGCGTTGCACCCCTTTTTTCCCTCAGAAATCCTCAATTCATCGAGGCATGGACTCTACAAGGTGTCAAAAGCGTTACACAGGGATGCTGGCCCATGTTGACTCCAATGCTTCCCACAGTTGTGTCAAGTTGGCTGGATGTCCTTTGGGTGGTGGACCATTCTTGATACACACAGGAAACATTTGAACGCAAAAAAAACCAGCAGCATTGCAGTTCTTGACACAAACCGGTTCGCCTGGCACTTACTACCTTACCCCGTTCAAAGGCACTTAAATATTTTGTCTTGCCCATTCACTCTCTGAATGGCACACATACACAATCCATGTCTCAATTGTCTCAAGGCTTAAAAATCCTTCTTTAACCTGTCTTCTCCTCTTCATCTACACTGATTGACATCAATATGGGATCATAGCTTTCACCTGGACTCACATAGTCAGGCTATGTCATGGAACGGTGTTCATAATGTTTTGTACACTCAGTGTATATTGAATTTGCGAGATGGCTCTAACAGTCATGTGCCTTTCTGAGATTCTACATAAGAGATGGAGAATAGCAGGTTGGGTAGCCACATTGTGAATAGCAGCAGGGTGGATGGCCTTATGGAAATCCACATCTGTGACCTTCTAATGCTTTCATGGCAAAGGGATGAGTCACAAGTGGGACAGCTCAAATTCCATTATCCTGGCGGCTTTGGGCATGAGCTAAATGGAAAAGGGTGGCATGCCCAGCCGAAATGGGATCCAAGAGTAATTTATTTTATTTGAATTACAAAGGATAAACCTGAGAACCATAGAGGAAGAATACATTTCTGCACCTTAGGTATTAGTCTCTACCAGGGTTTTACACAGATACCCTATGTATCTGCCGTATCATACTATAGCATCGAGGCCTAGGTTGAAGTCAAGATGGTATTGGAGGGACATGTAGTAGTGGATGATGTGAATATCCCAAATGTTTTTTCCTGGTCAAGTCACAAACATTAACATTTCTTAACAGAAATGCTTACCTTCTTTCATGGATAACACCAGACTGAGAAAATATCTCTAGTCCTACAGTACATCTCCTTCCCCTTTTACTGCCCATATCATTCTGGGGCCAAACATGCATTAGAGGAGCTATCAGCTCGGCAGGGCTTGGCTGGTTGAAACAGACCATGACTATCAGTGTTCGATAGAAACGGATAACTTACACGGAGCAGTCAGTTCCCCATCTTTCTGTCTTTCACGTGTGCAACCACTCTGCCTTATCCTTATCAGTCCACCATGCAGTGATGTCGAAGTGAGAACACACATACTAACAACAGGAACAACAAAAAATGTCACGGGAATCAATTTATCACTCGTCTGACATATATGGTCAAGTTTCATTACGGATGCTCGTCTTGAAGAGTCAAGGTCAGGAGTCAAGCTATAAAGGTCAGGCTTAGCGATGCAAGTGACTAAGTTAATTATAGGTTAATAAGGGAGGTTGAATGAGATGAAAGAAAGTACTACTTTGGATGATTGACTTATCACACTAGCCCCAGCTCACCAGTCTGTCACACCAGATACATACTGTATATACTGGTACACCAAATGTAACCGTGGATAATTTGCTCATTCTTGCACAGTGTTTTACTGAGAAAAAAACATCTGAAAGATGGAGAGACTCTAGCCTCCGCTATATAGCATATTTTTCCCATGTTACATCATCAAGGACTGAAAATAACTCATGCATAAAAAAAATGCATTTGACAGAACAGAAACCCTTGATTAGAAAATAATTGTACTTTTATTATTGGATCTGTTCAAAAGTGGATGTCGATGTTTAAGACGTGGGAGAACATACCAACTCTATTTGGCACTATGATTTGACACGCAATAACATCAACAATGAGCATTCTGATTGTTGCTCACATAATTCTATAGTGGGGTCAATGGGACAATGGGTTTTCCACACTAGAGCGAGAGAGGGGGAAATGTGGCTCTGGAAACTTAATCCACGGCCATTGGACCATTTTGAATGTCCATGGGAACCATAGGGAATTTCCAACTCCATCCAAATGCAGCAATGCGCAGTGCATGCAGATGCTGCTTCCTCCCTCACGGTAGCACGGGTATACAGATATGGTCAAATATATTGGCACCCTCGCACTTTACAATGGAGTAAACAGAATGTTCGTTTTTTTAACTTTTTTTTTAAGCTGGTTGAATGGCTATTTTTACCCTGTAGGCACCTGCAACTTATCACATGTGAGATAATTTACACAGTAAATGAGAATCATTGCCTCCCAACAAATGAATATGAATTCTGAATAATTTAGATCATTTATTTCTTGGCCCTGTCTAGTAGTAAATCAAACAAATAAATGTGTGAACACCAAAAGGTTTTTTTTAAATTTCAACCGATTTTAGAAGGAATTGTGAATCATGCAAGGGAGCCAGTATATTTGACCACATCTGTATCACATGATTTGTTTGTCACTGTCCCCCATCCACCAGGCTCAGCTTAAAGAAGCATCAATTGGCCTCCCTGTGTAGTTCTCATGCATTTTTCATGACGATTCACTGGAGCCCCTTTGAAAAGACTAATCTCTAAAGCCACCCTCACAGTTCTGTTTCCCTGCCTGTGATACAATACAGTGTGTTAGAGGGAACAATATTGCATTTCCCCCTGAGGCTATGTGAGATGAATGGGCATAACAGACGAGGGGACACCATTAAAAGTAGGCTATATTACTTAAAATAACTCCAGACATCCACACACCAACCCCACCCCAATTCCATACATTACTTATTCAAAATCTAAATTTAGAGGCCTAGAAATAAACCTAAAAATAAAGAAATATTCTGCAAAGTTCATCATCTGCTTCCCTAGCCTAGATCATTCTTCCCTAGTTTTAGTCACTAAGAAAGTAGACTTGTTGGTCACACTTAAAACTAAATATAACCTATGGAGGCTTAATTAAGCCTTCATACACCCATTATAAGACCTACATGAACACTACACAACTAATTTATTAGCAAATGTCCCACCTTTATAAGTTATGGTTCTTTTAAAATCAATGTGAGTGACTTGTTATTCCACAGGAGAAGCAGTAGTTCACCACAGGCTATCTATATAATGTGGTGGTCTCCTCCAGCCTGCTGTCCCCCAGAGAGACCTCCAGCCTGCTGTCCCCCAGAGAGACACGGATTGAAAGGGACACAGTCAGTAGAGCAGAAAGGGGACAGGGAACAGGTAGGTGAGAACTCATTCAGACACTGCAGGGAATCCACAATAGGATGAGAAAATAGCAGGAAACAGAGAGACAGAGTGAAAGATATGTTCTTAGGAAACCAATTTTTGACGAAGACTGATGATGCAAAGTCACCGACTGAAACAGAACAAAGATAGTAGAAGACAAAGATAATCATGGAGATATTTCAGGAATAAAGTATATTTTACCTGCTCTATAGCCTACATGAAATCCAACCCCTAGCTATAGTTTTCTTACATTATCAAATAAATCAAAGTTGAAATGGATAATTAACCTGATCTTGTTCTCCCCTCAGCTAAATATATATTTTTTATTATCTTTACCAGACAGACATGTGTCAAAAACACAATTATTACAATTCTTCCCTGACTTTCTAATTATCATCATACCAAAGAAAGTCCTAATCACTTACTTCCAATCACCTAACATCTCCAATGGCCAGATACTGTACACAATAAGAGGTCATAGATTATTCATTATAGAGAACTGTGACTTAAAGAGCTGTACCATCAGCAATCAGGGAGAGAGAGTTCATTTGGTAAAACTTACTTGAGTGCTATATGGGCATATACAGGCTTTGAGGGCTGCTAGGGAAAGATAGCATTCCCACACCGGATCATTGACACCGATGGGGAAAAGTTGCCAGTCTAAGAAGGGACTAAAGAAAATCCTCCTCCTCAGCACATCACACTCAGATGTGATTTAGTGGGGCATGTATCTGCAAGGAGATGATAAACATGGGGGGATCCATGTCCCCTCCTAACCCCTACGGCTATTTGGAGACTAGTTCACAATGTAGGCAGCTTAAACATGTCCTTTACCACATCCAATCTGTTAGTCAACATTTAGTTCACGTTTCTACAACTTTATCGGCTTGTATACACTGGAACAACATGGTGAGACAATTAGTAAGAAAAGGTTGTGATTTATCAAGACTTCCAGGTGTGGTACACCGGTACAAAGATCAACCCTTTCAAGTTGTTGCTTCTAATTTCCACATGAAAGTATCAGGCTCTGACTATCGTGTTTTGTTTACATCGTTCGGTTAGGCTGAAGACACAACACAACCTGTAGTAAAACTAGTTCCCTATGCATCATCTAACCCTTCCTAACTCCTGATCTTAATTGTTAGGGGTAAGAGAGGAACATGTGACCTCAGATGAACCTCAGATGAACATTGGTAGACCAAACAGGACATCTAGGGCAACGATTATCATATTATCTGCAAAGTTGAAGAGTTTTGGAAGCCCCTCAGACCTATCTGAGGGTGTAGACCAAACTTCAAAGTCTCCCAATAAAGTCTATGGACCAATTTTGGGCTTTGAGCCCTGGGGCCAATGAGGTTTCTTGCAAATATTAGCAATAAATAGTGCTGAGCGATTAGTGTTTTTTGAGGTCGGTCCTGTTTCGGTACGATTATTAAAAAATAATCATGGTTTTTGATTTTGATTATATTTGTAAACATTGGCTGCATTATGAAATAATGACATAAAAATTAGAGCTTTTTAATGGAAATTCCGAAGCCAAAAATAGTAAACATTCAATTGTCAAAACATTGAAAATATTCTATTGTCTCTGTCAGGTCCACATAGAAAAATACGAAAAGACTATGAAATAATACAATATTTCAGTTGTGTATATTACTTAGTTTCATTTGATGACGTTATTATTTTTAATTCCTTAAAGTAATCATCTCATCTCTGCTCAGGCAGCCAGCCTGACAACCATCTAACGTTATCTCTGTTCTCCCCACACTGTAATGTCTTTAGTCATCCTATTTAGCTAGGCTAACCTGCCTAAGTATGGTGCAGAGCTGACTGACAATCATTGTACTCGTTTTTCAAAGTAGATAAGGCATACTTTCACAAACTGTCTCTATCCCTCTCTTTCATTGTTGTGTTGTGTACATTCCTCTCTCATGCAGCGGAGTATGCGGTCTGTGTGTATCTAACCTAATTTAGCAGGTGTAAAAGTGTATACATCACTGTTCGAGATGGAAAAGAACACGTGCAATGGATTATGGTCATTGTAGTTACTTACCACGTTTCTGCGCTGAACTAGGTTGACTATTTGCTTAATGCAAACTACAACTCCCTTCAGCCCAGCGTCCCATATAGTTCTTCAGTTAATTAGCTCATGAATGATTTGATTTCTCTCTAGTGAAAAAGCCTGTTGGGCAAAAGAAAATAAAAAAAAATACATGGAATTCAAGTAATTCAACCAACATCAGTCAACTAGTTGTTTAATTGCTCAGCACTAGCAGTAAATATCCTACATTTTCCAATCTATCAAAATCAGAAGTCCCATCTAATAATTTGTCTGTTATACAAATTAATCTGAGTGGTATCTCATACAAAGGGACACAGGTACTTTGCTCTGTACTTTTTTTAATAATCAAACATTGAAATATTACACCTGAAAACTCAGGCTGTAGTTGTTGAGCACATATAGTGTAAATAATAGCTATGCCTATACTGATGACAAAGAGTGCGTGTCAAGTCGACATAGCATGGCAGGGTAGGGCTTTGGCCTGTATCGACTACAAATTGAATTTTGTCCAGGGGCTGTGGGGATGAGAGGAGAGGCATCATCTGAGATCTCTTCATCATCCAGACACAGAGTGCCAGGCATGCATGTGTGTAATGGTCCTCACATGCCTCAGTGCCCAGGCTCCAGCCCAGGGAAAACTACACACAGAATTACACACACAGCGCCTTGCTGAGGATGACAAACACTCTGCTGCAAAGTGTCCTGGTAGAACCGGTGGCATTTTACCCCACCCACAAACACACTGGTACAGACACACACACAGACATGCACACAAGTGGAAGCTAATGGGAGGAGCCAATGGAGGACAGGCTCATTATAATGGCTGGAATGAAATAAATGGAACGGTATCAAACACATAAAACATATATAAACCACATGTTTGCCTCCGTTAAATGTATTCCATTCTAGCCATTACAACGAGCCCGTCCTCCTATATTTCGTCCCACCGGACTCCACAGATGCGCATACACATACATACACAGATATGCATGCACGCACACGCACACACACACAGTGCCCCATACTGTGTTTGACTTCAAATACTTTACATTTGTCTCTACCTGGCATGGAAAGGTTAGGATTTTTCCAGTCCATTGTTAGAGGTGCTGTCACTATCAGACCAACAGAAAGGTTGCTGGTTCGAATACCTGAGCCAACAAGGTGAAAAATCTATTGGTGTGCCCTTGAGTAAAGCACTTAAGGGCCCTTCCCAACGGTGCAGAGAAAAATAAAATAGAGAAATTATAGAAAAGCAAAACACGTAATAATAAAAGTAATAATAAATACACAATGAGTAACGATAACTTGGCTATATATACAGGGTACCAGAACCAAGTCGATGTGCAGGGGTACGAGGAAATTGAGGTAGATATGTACATATGACTAGGAATAAAGTGACAGATAATAAACAGTAGCAGCAACATATGTGATGAGACAAAAAGTTGGGTCAATGCAGGTAGTTAAATAGTTAACCAAATAACTACCTGTACTAACTATTCAGCAGTCTTATGGCTTGGGGTTAGAAGCTGTTCAGGGTCCTGTTGGTTCCAGACTTGGTGCATTGGCACCACTTGCTGTGCGGTAGCAGAGAGCAGTATATGACTTGGGTGACTGGAGTCTTTTTAGGGCCTTCCTCTGACATCGCCTGGTATAGAGGTCCTGGATGGCAGGGAGCTCGGCTGTATAACTTTTTGAGGATCTGAGGGCCCATGCCAAATCTTTTCAGTCTCCTGAGGGGGAAGAGGCATTGTTGTGCCCTCTTCATGACTGTGTTGGTGTGTGCTGACCATGATAGATCCTTAGTGATGGGGTCACCGGGAACTTGAAGCTTTCGACCTGGTCCAGCCCCGTCGATGTGAATGGGAGCGTGCTCGGCCCTCTGTTTCCTGTAGTCCACGGTCAGCTCCTTTGTCTTGCTGACGTTGAGAGAAAGGTTGTTGTTCTGGCTCCACACTGCCAAGTCTCTGACCTCCTCCAGTTAGACTTTCTCATCGTCGTCAGTGATCAGGCCTACCACCGTCGTGTCGTCGGCAAACTTATTGATGGTGTTGGAATCGTACACGGCCATGCAGTCGTGGGTGAGCAGGGAGTACAGGAGTGGACTAAGCATGCACCCCTGAGGGGCCCCTGTGTTGAGAGTCAGTGTGGCGGTTGTGTTGTTGCATACTCTCACCACCTGGGGGCGGCCCGTCAGGAAGTCTAGGATCCAGTTGCAGAGGGAGGTGTTCAGTCCCAGGGTGAGCTTGGAGGGCACTATGATGAGCATGGGTGAAGGGATAATCATTGACCAGGTGTGTTATACAGCTACAGACAGTATGTTGTATTGTCACATACACCGGATAGGTGCAATGAAATGTGTTGTTTTACAGGGTCAGCCATAGTAGTATAGCGCCCCTGGATCAAATTAGTGTTAAGTAAGCATTTCACTGTTAGTCTACACTGTTTTGCAAAGCATGTAATACAATTTGATTTGAGCTAGGAGGAATCCCCTGTACTGCTGTTGTAGGGATGATAAGAAATACGGAGCATACCCACCATAGATAATGCATAGATAACCATGTTCATCAGCGATCAATATACAGCGCATTCGGAAAGTATTCAGACCCCTTGACTTTTCCACATTGTGTTATGTTACAGCCTTATTCTAAAATGGATTACATTGTCACGCCTTGACCTAAGAGCGACGTTTTTCTCTGTTTAGTTAGGTCAGGGTGTGATATGGGGTGGGCATTCTATGTGTTGTGTTTCTATGTTTTGGCCGGGTATGGTTTCCAATCAGAGGCAGCTGTCTACCGTTGTCTCTGATTGGGAGCCATACTTAAACAGCCTTTTCCCACCTGGTTTGTGTGGGTAGTTGTTTTCTGTTTCGTGTATGTCACCTGACAGAACTGTTGGCTGCTGTTTTGTTTCTTTGTCAAAGTGATTCGTTTTCATTAAATATAATTATGAGCACTCAACACTCTGCACCTTGGTCCCCTCTATACGACGCCCGTTACAGAACTACCCCCCCCAATTGGATCAAGCAGTGTGCCCGGGCGGAGATGGATACCTGGTCTATGGAGGAGTGGAGTGAAAGGAGAAACTGGACTTGGGGCCAGGTATTGGACACGTATCGTAGCCTACCGGGGAAGAACGAGAGGCCCACATGGGTAGTTTGGCGGGGCCAGGGGTGAGACCTGAACCAACTCCCCGTGCTTATCGTGGTGAGCCTGTGCCTGCTCCTCGCACTCTCCCTCCAGTGCGCCTCCATAGCCCAGTACATCCGGTGCCTGCTCCTCGCACTCTCCCTCCAGTGCGCCTCCACGGTCCAGTATGCCCTGTGCCAGTTCTGCGCACCCGGTCTTCAATGCGTCTCTCCAGTCTGGTGAGACCTGTTCCAGCTCCACGAAAAAAAGCTTCCAGTGATGATCTATGGTCCGAAGCCTGTAGAGATGATCCATGGCACGAAGCCTCCAGAGGTAATCCATGGCCCGGAGCCTGTAGGGATAATCCATGGCAAGAAGCCTCCAGTGATGATCCATGGTGTGGAACCTGTAGTGATGATCCATGGCACGGAGCCTGTAGGGATAACCCATGGCAAGAAGCCTGTAGGGATGATCCATGGCCCGGAGCCTGTAGAGATGATCCATGGCACGAAGCCTCCAGTGATGATCCATGGTGTGGAACCTGTAGTGATGATCCATGGCACGGAGCCTGCAACAACACTCTCCAGTCCGGAGCCTCCAGCGACGCTCCTCAGTCCGGAGCCTCCAGCGACGCTCCCCAGTCCGGAGCCTCCAGCGACGCTCCCCAGTCCGGAGCCTCCAGCGACGCTCCCCTGTCCGGAGCCTCCAGCGACGGTCCTCAGCCCGGAGCCTCCAGCGACGGTACGCAGCCCAGAGTCTTCAGTGACGGTTTGCAGCCCAGAGTCTTCAGCGGCGGTCTGCAGCCCAGAGTCTTCAGCGGCGGTCTGCAGCCCAGAGTCTTCGGCGGCGGTCTGCAGCCCAGAGTCTTCGGTGGCAGTCGGCAGTTCAGAGCCTCCGGCGATGATCTACTGTCTGGTTCCTCCGACGACACAGAAGCGGGGGGATCAGCAGGCGGTGGGGGTGCTACGCCCCAAACCAGAGCCGCCGCCAAGTACAGATGCCCACACGGACCCTCCCCTATAGGTTCAGGTTTGCGGCCGAGAGTCCGCACCTTTGGGGGGGGGGGGGGGGTACTGTCACGCCCTGACCTAAGGGAGACGTTTTTCTCTGTTTAGTTAGGTCAGGGTGTGATATGGGGTGGGTATTCTATGTGTTGTGTTTCTATGTTTTGGCCGGGTATGGTTTCCAATCAGAGGCAGCTGTCTATCGTTGTCTCTGATTGGGAGCCATACTTAGGCAGCCTTTTCCCACCTGGTTTGTGTGGGTAGTTGTTTGCTGTTTCGTGTATGTCACCTGGCAGAACTGTTGGCTGTCGTTTTGTTTCTTTGTCAAAGTGTTTCGTTTTCATTAAATATAATTATGAGCACTCAACACGCTGCGCCTTGGTCCCCTCTATATGACGCCCGTTACATACATAGTTTTTTTTTCCTCATCAATGTACACACAATACCCCATAATGAAAAAGTGAAAACAATTAAAATACACAGCAATTCAACTATTACTAACAGTGGAGAGAGAACCTGAACTAAAGTGGCCAGTGTTTGTCAAGATCAGTGCTGTTGTTGTCTTGATATGTTGGATGCCCAAACCACAGCGGTTAAACATAGCTTTTTGTTTATATTATGTTGAGACATATGAAGAAAGGATGAATAATGTTTTATTGCTGTTGTGTTCTGAGCATTTTAAAGAAAACATATGGTCTCTTTTGATATATTGTACCATGATTACCTGTAAGGCACACACTCACATATGCATGAATGCAACTATGCACACACATGCACGCGCAAACACACACATACATTTATGTCACTGTTAATTATTTTTTGTCTTCTGAGATGCCATCCAGCACAACAGATGGTAGAATGACTTTGGGATGCAGACTCACAAAAGTTGGTAAACGTCTTGTGATTTGCGTCACCAATGACGTGGACCGTTACAAGTGTTGCAGGCACTGGCTGAGTTGTGGAGAAGAATGCTACTCAATAGAGAAACAGACATTAACATTGACAGCTGAATAGCAGCAAATAAAACACATGGTCTGAACAGAGAGAGTCCTTAGAAAATAATGATATTCACAGAAAGGGTGAAAGGATCATCACTTTGTACATTATAAATATCTATATTTCGTCATGGCAGAAGCGTACTTTCTTAAAAACATCAATATGTCAGTTGTCTGTAGTGTAATTGACAGAATACACTCTTTAGTTATAATAATTTACCAATAATTCAACAAAATTTGCTTTGGTAATGTCTGGCAAGAATTTTCATAGAAACAACGGCAAACATCTTTCCCAGTGACTGTGATAATTTAGGATTATGGCTGTTGTCAGAACTTACACTATATATACAAAAGTATGTGGACACCCCTTCAAAATAGTGGGTTCGGCTATTTCAGCCACACCTGTTGCTGACAGGTGTATAAAATCTAGTAAACAGCCATGCAATCTTCATAGACAAACAAAGGCAGTAGAATGGGCTTACTGAAGAGCTGAGTGACTTTCAACGTGGCACCGTCATAGGATGGCACCTTTCCAACAAGTCAGTTTGTCAAATTTCTGCCCAGCTAGAGCTTCCCTGGTCAACTGTAAGTGCTGTTATTATGAAGTGGAAACGTCTAGGAGTAACAACGGCTCAGTCACGAGGTGGTAGGCCACACAATCTCACATAGCAGGACCACTGAGTGCTGAACTCTTCAGTAGGGCCTTTGTACTGCCAATGTTTGTCTATGGATATTGCATGGCTGTGTGCTCAATTGTATACATTTGTCAGCAACAGGTGTCGCTGAAATAGCCAAATTCACTTATTTGAAGGGGTGTCCACATACTTTTGTATATATACATAAATATACACATAAAAACACACTTTACACACCAATATACACATCATCATACACTGCAACGAATACAGCAATGAATACACATCAACGAATATACAGTATACTGAACAGAAATATAAACGCAACATGCCACAATTTCAATGATTTTACTGAGTTACAGTTCATATAAGGAAATCAGTCAATTGAAAAAAAAAATAATTAGGCCCTAATCTATGGATTTCACATGACTGGGCAGGGACGTAGCCATGGGGTGGGGCTTTGGAGGGCACAGGCCGCAGGTGAAGAAGCCGGATGTGGAGATCCTGGGCTGGCGTGGATACACATGGTCTACAGTTTTGAGGCCGGTTGGACGTACCGCCAAATTCTCTAAAACGACATTGGAGGCAGCTTGGGGTAGAGAAATGAACATTCAATTCTCTGGCAACAGCTCCGGTGGAGATTCATGCACTAAGCATGCCAATTGCATGCTCCATCAAAACTTGAGACATCTTTGGCATTGTGTTGTCAGACAAAACTGCACATTTTAAAGTGGCCTTTTACTGCCACCAACACAAGGTGCAACTATGTAAGAATCATGCTGTTTATTCAGCTTATTGATATGCCGGGTGGATGGATTATCTTGGCAAAGAAAAATGGTCACTTCACAGGCGTAAACAAATTTGAGTACAACATTTGAGAGAAATAAGCTTTTTATGCATATGGAACATTTCTGGGATCTTTTATTTCAGCTCATAAAACACTTTAGATTTTTGTAAAGATTTTTGTTCAGTATACATCAATGAATACACATTAATGAATGCACATCAATATACACACCAACACACAAAAAGCAAAACACAATAATAGAAAACAAACACATTGTTCAGCAAAAAAAAGTCCTCAGCCATCTGAATTGCCCTACAGGCACCAACTCTTCCAATTTTAGAGAGCTTTGGAGATTATTCCACAAGTATGGTAAAAAATTAAAAATAAATAGATTTACCTCAGAAGAATAAGGAACATTGTGTTTCATTGCTCTGCCTTATCAGCCGCTATTGTGTAAAAAAATATATTAACAAGAAAGAGGGTGTAAACAGCTTTACGGGCCAGTTTGGGCTATCACCCTGGAATTAATGCATTGGGTAGGAGTCGACAGACTAATACTGAGCAGAGCTGTTCATCTTGATTCAGTTGTCATCTCCTAAATGAGGTCTTACATCACTGCAGACACAGGTCCTCATCCCACGATGTCACTCACTGGTCTACGGGAGAATAGGAAGCATTTCCTGAGGTGTAACTGTTTATGTGAAACAACCTCCTATGTCAGTGTTTCACTCTGCAGTGTGTTGATAGGGTTTCCATCAGACGCAGTGTGCTGATAGGGTTTCCATCAGACACAGTGTGTTGATAGGGTTTCAACCAGACACAGTGTGTTGATAGGGTTTCAACCAGACACAGTGTGTTGATAGGGTTACAATCAGACAGTGTGTTGATAGGGTTACAATCAGACAGTGTGTTGATAGGGTTACAATCAGACAGTGTGTTGATAGGGTTTCAACCAGACAGTGTGTTGATAGGGTTACAATCAGACAGTGTGTTGATAGGGTTTCCATCAGACAGTGTGTTGATAGGGTTACAATCAGACAGTGTGTTGATAGGGTTACAATCAGACAGTGTGTTGATAGGGTTAGAATCAGACAGTGTGTTGATAGGGTTAGAATCAGACAGTGTGTTGATAGGGTTTCCATCAGACAGTGTGTTGATAGGGTTTCAACCAGACGCAGTGTGTTGATAGGGTTACAATCAGACAGTGTGTTGATAGGGTTAGAATCAGACAGTGTGTTGATAGGGTTACAATCAGACAGTGTGTTGATAGGGTTAGAATCAGATGAGCTGTGTTGATAGGGTTAAAATCAGACAGTGTGTTGATAGGGTTACAATCAGATGCAGTGTGTTGATAGGGTTACATAAAGACGCAGTGTGTTGATAGGGTTACAATCAGACAGTGTGTTGATAGGGTTTCCATCAGACACAGTGTGTTGATAGGGTTACAATCAAACAGTGTGTTGATAGGGTTAGAATCAGACAGTGTGTTGATAGGGTTAGAATCAGACAGTGTGTTGATAGGGTTTCAACCAGACACAGTGTGTTGATAGGGTTAGAATCAGATGAGCTGTGTTGATAGGGTTAAAATCAGACAGTGTGTTGATAGGGTTTCAACCAGACAGTGTGTTGATAGGGTTACAATCAGACAGTGTGTTGATAGGGTTACAATCAGACAGTGTGTTGATAGGGTTTCCATCAGACAGTGTGTTGATAGGGTTTCAACCAGACGCAGTGTGTTGATAGGGTTACAATCAGACAGTGTGTTGATAGGGTTACAATCAGACAGTGTGTTGATAGGGTTAGAATCAGATGAGCTGTGTTGATAGGGTTAAAATCAGACAGTGTGTTGATAGGGTTACAATCAGATGCAGTGTGTTGATAGGGTTACATAAAGACGCAGTGTGTTGATGGGGTTACATAAAGACGCAGTGTGTTGATGGGGTTACATAAAGACGCAGTGTGTTGATAGGGTTACATAAAGACGCAGTGTGTTGATGGGGTTACATAAAGACGCAGCGTGTTGATGGGGTTACATAAAGACGCAGTGTGTTGATGGGGTTACATAAAGACGCAGTGTGTTGATGGGGTTACATAGAGACGCAGTGTGTTGATGGGGTTACATAAAGACGCAGTGTGTTGACAGGGTTACATAAAGACTTCTTAGAGAGGGGGGTCCTACCTTGGTCCTGGGGACCCATTGGGGTCGGGTTCACATGTTTTATTCCAGACCAGCACTAAGAACCCTGATTCAGTTAATCAAAAGTGTTTTCGAGGCATGGTTGATAAGGTAGGTAGGTACAAAGCATAAACTAAAAGGCTTAAACTAAGCCCAAAGTGTAAGTCTAACAGCAACTATGATTGAATTTGGTCTGACGTCTTGTGTGCGTCATACCTAACCCTGGGACCAGCCACCCTAGGGACTGGTGATACAGTGGCGGGAGAAGGGGAAGAAATATCTTGGGAGACAAGGCCACAGCATGGCTCTGCTAGCTAAATAATGGAACCAGAAATAATGACAAGAGACTAAGGTGACAATTCAATCAAATGAAGAGAAAACACAGATGAAAGCACAGCGTACTAAAGAATACTCATGTCGGAGATACCTTTAAAATGTAAATTACACACATTTTTACATACAGTACCAGTCAAAAGTTTGGAGACACCTACTCATTCAAGGGGTTTCCTTTATGTTTACTATTTTTAACATTGTAGAATAATAGTGAAGACATCAACACTACGAAATAACTCATATGTGACCCGATTCAGGAAACTAGGCATATGTCGCAAGTCACGACTTCACAGGAGAGCCGTTTCAACGTAAAAACATGCTTTATCAAAATGAGTTTTTTGGCAGAAATACCTTCTCGAAAATGTGAACTTTTATGTGCCTTAATAACAAACTTGTATGCCATCTGTAAATACAAATAACATTGTTAAATTACGAGCCTTGTTGGTTACACCGCAGAAAAAGCCAGGAATATTCCCACTAGCCATGATTGGGTGAGATAATGAGTGGGCTGGAAATGCTGAGAGAGGAGTTCGGCTTCTGTCTATTTGAGCTGGTCAGTCTGTGTTGATAATCCTGTCAAACGCTGCTTGTGTATTGTGTAGTGGAGCTGCGTAAGTGTTGCTCTCCATTTTCTGGAGAATCAAGTTTTGAAATCAGTGGAATTAGAGTATGATAGCTAAAGATATGGAGAAAACACCTGTCTCCGGATTACATCTTCAAACTAAGGGCAACCATGGCATGGCATTTGTGAAAGGGAGACGCGTCCATCATGCACAATGATGTATACAGGTAAGATAGTCTAGTGTTAGCTAGCTACATTTTCAGATATTTCACATTTCAGATTTTGACAGAAAGTGGTTTCATTTCAAGCTAAAGTGTACTGTTAGCAAGATAGCTAACGTTAGCTAGATAGCTCCTGTGCTGACATTATTATTCGTATCCCAGAGCCGTTTTCTTTTCGAATTAGAGCCTAATGTTAGCTAGCTCAGCATATTCATGCAGGGTAGTAACGACATGATTTGGCACTGTGTTCATTGTTGTTTAACTAGCTAACGTTAGCTGGCTGGCTCGTTAGCTAACGTTACGTGACTTGTGTGATCTTAAAAGTTGTTTACCTAGCTAGGTTCATTGTTTACCTAACTAGCTAGCTACATGTCTTAAGCTAAAGTGTAAAACACCCGTTGAATATGGCCGGTGTCAGTAAACGTCTGCAGAAAAGCATAATGAAATTGTTATCCATAGGTAAATAAATCATTGGCCAGAGCGTCAAGTGTGTGCTCGGAATGCTCCGAGAGTGAAACGAGATAGGTGGGGCTAAAGCTTAAGAGGGTGTGAAAGATGCTGAATGGGTGTAGACAAAGAAGAGCTTTTCACTAGTTACCAAAATATTCAAAGGCCATTTTCTCAAAAGTAAGTTTACAAGTTTATCAGCTTTCAAAGCAGAATTACTTTCCCATTGTTCCTCAAAAATGCAGTGTGTCATACACCATTTTGTAGCTCTGAGTCTCAACTTCTATCCAATGTAAAAAACACAGTTTCAGATGTTGCTACATAAGACCAAATCCAGGTGGTGAGTCACATATGGAATCATGTAGTCACCAAAAAAGTTTTAAACAAATCAAAATGTATATTATATTTTATATTCTTCAAAGTAGCCACCCCTTGCCCTGATGACAGCTTTGCACACTCTTGGCATTCTCTCAACCAGCTTTATGAGGAATGCTTTTCCAACAGTCTTGAAGAAGTTCCCACATATGCTGAGCACTTGTTGGTTGCTTTTCCTTCACTCGGCGGGCAAACTCCTCACAACCATCTCAATTGGGTTGAGGTTGGGTGATTGTGGAGGCCGGACAAAACACGGACAAAACGTTGCCTAACATCGACCTCAGCAGCCCAAGTCCATAGAGCCTACGGGTTCAAAAAAGGTTCCCACAAAGACCTAAGGAGTCTGGAATGTCAGAACTCACACAAGGAACCGCAAGTCCAAAACATCAAGGCACCTGCTGTGACTTGATAATGTGCATTCTATGCCGCCTCAAGTACAACCCATGGCAGCCCAAGGCTAAAACCCACAGGAAAACTGTGGTAACCTGAATAAATGCACAATCTACGTGCTGCCGGACACCAAGGCAGCCCAAGGCTCAATCCCACAGGGCAGGGTTCGTCAGCTAGGTTTGGCCTAGGGATACATTTTTTCCTAGTGCCATAATATAATTAGTATAGAATATTAGCACAATTAATTGGCCTACACCACAAATTCAACAACATTTTTAACACATCTGATTTGTTCATAATCATTTCTGTGACAATAACATAATCATTTCAATCTGATTATACTCATAAAATCACTATGTCTCTATTCAATTATTATTTTTGTCTATTTCTCTATGCGTTGATTGGTGGGGAAAAACAGGTCTACGTAGCCTACTGTAGGCTACACTACTTGTTTTACGTCAACATTCGTTCAGAACAATTTGCTTGATAGCAAAAGAAAATGTCGCTCTCAAAATGTATCAAAAGAAAGGTGGATAATGAAAATCGAAGTTTCAAGAATGTACAGAGAGATATGCGTTCATCTTACCATCTTTTCCCAATGCCAAGCCAGTGTGTCTCATTTGCAATGAAAATGTCGCTGTTTGCAAAGAATTCAATCTCAGACGTCATTATGAATCTGAGCATGGAACTTTCAAAGTGGCCTTCCCGTCCCAGAGGCCCGACGCAGAAACATTGAAGAGCTAACTGCAAGCTACACACACAGCTTTTTGGCTGACATATTCTGTCACTTAAACGGGTTAAATCTGCAGTTAAAAGGAAGGAAAACAGTTGTGGACATTGTGGAAAAACTTGAGGCCTTTACTAGGAAGCTTGAGTTGTTCAATTTGGAATTGTCATCTGGAAGGCTACTGCACTTCAGCACACTGAAGAAACGATAGGCAGAGGGACCAGGCCGAAGCATGGAAGATTTCATCAAGCAGCTGAGGGACATTTGAAGACTACAGCATGCACAATGATATCATTGTGTTTGTACGTGCTCCTCTCACAGTCCACCCAGGTGGAGGATGCTCCTCCCTTGCTAAGAAAAATATTATATTGCTGGATGAGGCCGCAATTCAAACTGAGCTGATTGAATTCCAGACATCGAGCCAAATCAGGGATGCGTTCAGGAGTGCAGAGTCCTCGTGTGCGTTTCGGGTGGCATGCTCAGAAGAATATAGCCCATAAAGAAACTTTAAGCCTTATAGTCTACCTCAGCCAGTTAAGTTATTTTATATAGGCCTAGGCTCTGAAAGAATAGACTCCAATTAAGCCCTCTTGTCGTTTGTAAAGTCAAATTAAAATGAAGATTATTGTTGAAATGAATTACCCGACTGGTGTAGGTTTTCTCCATCTGTCGCTGTGCAACACTTGCAAAACAAGTTAGCTATATTTTTAGCACTAGGCGCTGTTCAACTTCTATTGATCGCGCTGTGGTTGCAGCTTTACGTTTCAGTACCACAAAATGGTCCGCTGCCTGCTTTATTAGTTGACTGTCTCCTGCATTCTCTCTCCCCATGAATAAGGTTAAAATGTAACTTTTGCATTATTTAGGTAGGGTAACTTCCTTCTTGGGACAATTCGGAAGTTTTTGCATCTCGGGACCGAGTTGTTTATTATTTACTTATTTTATTAACAAATATTCACAATTAATTTGGGGGCTTACACACTGATCTGAGCTGACGCACACCTTTCAGATACAGTACCACCAGAGGATGAGACCTCTGAGTAGAGCCATCAATCTTTACATGACACGCTGAGATGGCAGCCACAAAAACATTCAGTTTAGAATAAAAAAATGCCCTGCTCAAAAAGCTTTTGCAAGAACATAAAAATGTCCACCAAAGAACTCGGAAAAAGAGAAAACCACATATTCCTGGGACAACAGATCCCGATGAGATAGAACTCTCCATGGATCTCCGGGAACCAGGGTTGCCCGACCCATGGGAATGGTCTACCCGGCCCATGGGAACAGTCTACCCAGCCCATGGGAACAGTCTACCCGGCCCATGGGAACAGTTTACCCGGGCCATGTGAACAGTCTACCCGGGCCATGTGAACTGTCTACCCGGCCCATGGGAACAGTCTACCCGGCCCATGGGAACAGTCTACCCGGCCCATGGGAACAGTCTACCAGGCCCATGGGAACAGTCTACCCGGCCCATGGGAACAGTCTACCCGGGCCATGTGAACAGTCTACCCGGCCCATGGGAACAGTCTACCCGGCCCATGTGAACAGTCTACCCGGCCCATGGGAACTGTCTACCCGGCCCATGGGAACAGTCTACCCGGCCCATGGGAACAGTCTACCCGGCCCATGGGAACTGTCTACCCGGCCCATGGGAACAGTCTACCCGGCCCATGGGAACAGTCTACCCGGGCCATGTGAACAGTCTACCCGGCCCATGGGAACAGTCTACCCGGCCCATGGGAACAGTCTACCCGACCAATGGGAACAGTCTAACCGGCCCATCGGAACAGTGCCTTCATTTTTGTATTGTTCCCCTTCGCACAGCGCGAAATACAAAACCAACTAAAATACCAGAATTAAATTTTCTCAAACAATCAACTATTTTACACCATTTTAAAGATAAGTGTAACACCCTGGCCATAGAGAGGGTTTTTTGTTCTCTATTTTTGGTTAGGCCAGGGTGTGACATGGGTGGGCGTTCTAGGTTTCTTTTTCTATGTTGGTAGTTTTCTTTGTTTCGGCCGTGCATGGCTCTCAATCAGGAACAGGTGTAGATCGTTGTTGCTGATTTAGAGTCATACATAGGCAGCCTGTTTTTCCTTTGGGGTTTGTGGGTGAATGTTTTCTGTTTAGTTTGTTCCTGACAGAACTGTTGCTGGTCGTTTTTTGTTTATTTTTGTATAGTGTTCATTCGGTTATTAAAATCTTGTAAGATGAACACATCCTCCGCTGCACCTTGGTCTCATTTGAGCGACGGCCGTTACAATAAGACTCTCGTTAATTTAACCACATTGTCCGATTTCAAAAAGGCTTTACAGCGAAAGCAAAACATTAGATTATGTTAGGAGAGTACATAGACACAAATAATCACACAGCCATTTTCAAAGCAAGGATATATGTCACATAAACCCAAACCACAGCTAAATGCAGCACTAACCTTTGATGATCTTCATCAGATGACACTCCTAGGACATTATGTTAAACAATACATGCATGTTTTGTTCAATCAAGTTCATATGTATATAAAAAACTGCTTTTTACATTAGCATGTGATGTTCAGAACTAGCATACCCACCGAAAACCTCCGGTGAATTTACTAAATTACTCATGATAAACGTTCACAAAATACATAACAATTATTTTAAGAATTATAGATACAGAACTCCTTTATGCAATCGCGGTGTCAGATTTTAAAATAGCTTTTCGGCGAAAGCACATTTTGCAATATTCTGAGTACATAGCTCGGCCATCACGGCTAGCTATTTTGACACGCACCAAGTTTGGGACAACCTAAACTCAGAATTACTATTAGAAAAATTGGATTACCTTTGCTGTTCTTTGTCAGAATGCACTCCCAGGACTTCTACTTCAACATCAAATGTTTTCGTTCCAAATAATCCATAGTTATATTCAAATAGCTCCGTTTTGTTCGTGCGTTCAGGTCACTATCCGAAGTGTGACGCGCGAGCGCATTTCGGGACAAAAAATGTAAAAATATTCCATTACCGTACTTAGAAGCATGTCAAACGCTGTTTAAAATCAATTTTTATGCTATTTTTCTCGTAAAATAGCGATAATATTCCAAACGGGTAACGTTGTATTCATTCAAAGGCTGAAAGAAAAAAATGAAGTAGTCTCGTGACCGCGCATCTCCAGTGTCACTGTCCCCAGGCTGACCACTTACAAATTCTCCTACTGTTCTTCGCCCAGAGACAGCAGACACCCCATTCCACTTTCTGATGGCTTTAGAGAGCCAATGGAAGCCTTAGAAAATGTCACGTTACAGCACAGATGCTGTATTTTCGATAGAGATGCAACAGAAGGACAACAAATTGTCAGACAGGGCACTTCCTGTATGGAATCTTCTCAGGTTTTGGCCTGCCATATGAGTTCTGTTATACTCAGACACCATTCAAACAGTTTTAGAAACTTTAGAGTGTTTCTATTCAAATCTACTAATTATATGCATATTCTAGTTTCTGGGCAGGAGTAGTAACCAGATTAAATCGGGTACGTTTTTTATCCGGCTGTGAAAATACTGCCACCTATCCCAAAGAAGTTTTAAGGTATCTTGAGTTTTACTCAAGTATGACAATTAGGTGCTTTTTCCACCACTGCTTGCTACACAAGCAGAGCAGAAGTAGTAGGCTCTTAGCAAACAAAATCCTACCCAAACAAGGAAGCAATAGTTATGCAAGCAGAGCATAAAGTAGTTCCCTTTTAGCGAACACAAAAAAAACATACTTCTACCCAAAACCAGCAACATCTAAGGGGACGAGTACTGTCTCCCCACTAACGGACACCTAAGTCAGTGCCGAATCCAGTAGTCTCTGTGTGCTTGAAAAAGTTTGTAAATTGCATGATACATTCTCCTTTAGGCTACCTGAAGTCCGAAGAATTTAGGAAATGAATGTGAGCCCCGGAATTATAGCCAGGAAAGCGGGGCTTCCGTGGGTGGGCTCTACATTCATTGGCCCGTTGGGCGTGTTTTTGGTTTTCTTCAGGTGAATGTGTTTGGTCGTTGGTGCCCCATAGTATGTTGTACCGAGTGACCTACTGAAAAGGAACTTTGTGATTTGACAAAACTTACAGAGAGAGACTACTGCAGTAACTGTTTCTTTCCAATTTAACACGTCCTACTGGCTCAGCTCAGAGCAGTAATATTACTCTCCATATAAAGTGTGAAAACAGAAAAGCAAACAAGAAAATGACATGGTGCCTGGAGCGCTGCTGTTAAGGACGTGCAGGAAGTCCATTAATAAAGTACCTTCTGTTTAAAAAAGTAATAATACATCTCCCATAGCTTCTGGTCACAGAGGAACTTTGCCATCTTGTTTAGCAGAATGTTTACTTCAATGTTTATTTAGTCCCTACTTGAATTGTAATTTCACAGATAACGCAGTGGAAATGGATTTTTGAAGATCAAGACATGCCAGGAGGAAAGGAAAGTAAGTGAGTGTAGCAGTGTCACGTTTCTGTCGTGACAGCTAAAGATAGAGGGAAGGAGGGGGTTTGAAGTTTGGCAGTTTATTTACAAGAGAGGAAATGTAATTTAACCAACCGACCTGTTGTCTTTCAACTCTTGCCTTTCCCCACAGCAGAGAAAGTATACAAACTGAGGAACGTGACTTCTGACAGGACAGTGTGTGTGTGTGCATGTGTGCATGTGTGCATGTGTGCGTGTGCGTGTGTGCGTGTGCGTGTGTGTGTGTGTGTGTGTGTGTGTGTGTGTGTGTGTGTGTGTGTGTGTGTCTGCATGTGTCTGCATGCAGTGAGGCAGAGGAAGTTCTAATGTTTCAAACACATGTAACCCCATGAGACGGCGATAACATTGGGGGGTGGAGGCACGCCAAAATCTGCCCCAACTCTCTCTACACACCTATGCTAGATTAGAACAGAGACTTGAGAGGTGAGCAGTTGTCCCCTTTAGGGCAGTCAAGCACCTATTCGACAGCAGCCTTCACTTGTGTCCCTGTTCCCTTTTTCCTCCGACTCTCTATTGATTGACCTTTAAATGGGAGGCAGGGACCATCAGGGAGTAGACTGAAGCATACCATCACAAACACCTTCCCTCTAACCCTAATAGATCTGCACTCATGTCACGGCACATCTCTCCAGTCAACACACAATGGGTCAACAAATCTTATGAAGAGGTTTCTAAGGTTTTCTGTAAATGCATTCAACGAGAGCCAGTAACTCAGGTGCTTGCGTTCATTATAAATGTAAACAAATAAAAAAAAGTGAGTAAACTAACTAGCAGCATGAGTTGAAGAATCCTGAAGTTTATTCCGGAGTGCTAATCTTCTTTGAACTCTTTATTATCCGTAACAGCTTTGCATTATTCATAATAACGGCAGAATGTAAATAGTAGGCTTTCTTATCGCCTCATGCATAAAATGACTCCTGATTGCACGCTAGGAAATATAACTTTTACTATCTGTTTGGGAAAAACTTGAAGAAAGGAGAATTAGCAATGAACATTATGCACGGTGATGGCACGCCACAGTGCAGGTGTCAATATCACATCAAGCGTGTTGAGAAAGTTTACGGTTTGTGTATAACAACATGCCAGAGATCATAACAAATGTAATGAGGATTCTCTAATTAGCCTATCTGGGCTTTGTTGACCAAGGCATATTCGGTTGGTACTATAGCTAATCCCCCATGAGCCTTTGCTGCTGTGTACTGTGATAAACAGTAAACGACTGCCTGGTTGTGAAATGTATAGGTGAGGGCATCTGCTATGCAAATTAATAATGAAATCACACAGCATGGCTAGTCTCTTAACATTAATTATCCTTTCCTCAGCTGCCTGTCACGGTAGCTCTGTTGTTCTGAGGGAATAGCTACACAGAGATGTTCTGCAGCTCAGGGCCCCATGCTGCCATTACATAACCACAGAGTAAAATATTCATCATGCTGCTCTGGACCGCATCTGTATGTAGGAGATATGCTGAGGAAACAGTTCTTTTTAAAACCTGCACGTGTGTGGCTGCTACTGGGAGAGACTGCTACTGGGAGAGGCTGCTACTGGGAGAGACTGCTACTGGGAGAGGCTGCTACTGGGAGAGTCTGCTACTGGGAGAGACTGCTACTGGGAGAGACTGCTACTTGGAGAGGCTGCTACTGGGAGAGGCTTGCATGTAAATGGGCCTCATTGTGTTTGGGGGTGTGTGGGGAGGGAATCGGGTAGGGTTTTTAGGGTGTGTGTGTTTGTTTTCCGTCTGGACTGGCCTAGTCAGTACCAAACATGGTACCGTACAGTATGTGTGTAGAAAAGTCTGTCCTGCTCCTCTTTCCTCTACCTAACTTCCCCTCACAATCCCGTCAATTTACTTTATGTCCCGTTAGTTTTGGCTGCTCACCTTCGTTATCCCTCACCCATCATAGGCCTGCCATTCCCAACCAATCAGAGCACTTGGAAATGCGCATCTGGACACTGCACCCGCCCAGTGTTATCATTGTCCGAAGGGAGAGGACACACTTTTGAGGATTTTTTTATTGTCGACAGTAACACCAATGTCTGAATGTTGTGCGTGTATAGAAATGTAAGTTGCAGGTTTTTCTTTTGTGGTTTTACATGCTGTATAATAATAGGTAATTACCACTAATTACTTAAAGTTACTTTGATAACTTTCAGCCAAATATTCTACTGTATGGCTGTAACTATTATTTAATGTTAGAGTTGCCAGTACTGCTTTGTGTATTATTTATCGTATGTAGTATTATTCTGTACTGCCATAAATATTATTATTACATTGGTTGCACCAGTACTTTTACAGAAGTGGTTTAATTGTTTTATTGGTAAACATAGTATTTTGCATGCACACGCTACAGCAGCATTTTCCATAGTGGCCTTTATTTAAGGTGTCGCCATGGGCGAGCTTCTAGAGTCATCCCAGATGACTCTTGGAGCTTGCACATGCCAGAGTAATTTACGACCCATTGGCAAACGGTAGATTCTCAAACCAGTCTGGACATAGAGGGCTACTTAATGTTAGATCCCTCACTTCAAAGGCAGTTATAGTCAATGAACTAATCACTGATCATAATCTTGATGTGATTGGCCTGACTGAAACATGGCTTAAGCCTGATGAATTTACTGTGTTAAATGAGGCCTCACCTCCTGGTTACACTAGTGACCATATCCCCCGTGCATCCCGCAGAGGTGTTGCTAACATTTACGATAGAAAATTTCAATTTACAAAAAATAAAAACGTTTTCATCTTTTGAGCTTCTAGTCATGAAATCTATGCAGCCTACCCAATCACTTTTTATAGCTACTGTTTACAGGCCTCCTGGGCCATATACAGCGTTCCTCACTGAGTTCCCAGAATTCCTATCGGACCTTGTAGTCATAGTAGATAATATTCACATTTTTGGTGACTTTACTATTCACATGGAAAAGTCCACAGACCCACTCCAAAAGGCTTTCGGAGCCATCATCGACTCAGTGGGTTTTGTCCAACATGTCTCTGGACCTACTCACTGCCACAGTCATACTCTGGACCTAGTTTTATCCCATGGAATAAATGTTGTGGATCTTAATGCTTTTCCTCATAACCCTGGACTATCGGACCACCATTTTATTATGTTTGCAATCGCAACAAATAATCTGCTCAGACCCCAAACAAGGAGCATCAAAAGTCATGCTATAAATTCTCAGACAACCCAAAGATTCCTTGATGCCTTTCCAGACTCCCTCTGCCTACCCAAGGACGTCAGAGGACAAAAATCAATTAACCACCTAACTGAGGAACTCAATTTAACCTTGCGCAATACCCAAATGCAGTGGCACCCCTAAAAACTAAAAACATTTGTCATAAGAAATTAACTCCCTGGTATACAGAAAATACCCGAGCTCTGAAGCAAGCTTCCAGAAAATTGGAACGGAAATGGCGCCACACCAAACTGGAAGTCTTCCGACTAGCTTGGAAAGACAGTACCATGCAGTATCGAAGAGCCCTCACTGCTGCTCGATAATCCTATTTTTCCAACTTAATTGAGGAAAATAAGAACAATCAGAAATTTATTTTTGATACTGTCGCAAAGCTAACTTCAGCAGTAATAAATTCATGAACTTCTTTGAAGAAAAGATCGTGATCATTAGAAAGCAAATTACGGACTCCTCTTTAAATCTGCGTATTCCTCCAAAGCTCAGTTGTCCTGAGTCTGCACAACTCTGCCAGGACCTAGGATCAAGGGAGACACTCAAGTGTTTTAGTACTCTATCTCTTGACACAATGATGAAAATAATCATGGCCTATAAACCTTCAAGCTGCATACAGGACCCTATTCCAACTAAACTACTGAAAGAGCTGCTTACTGTGCACACAGCTCGCTAGAAGCAAATGTTGAACATAATAAACGGCTCTCTATCCACCAGATGTGTACCAAACTCACTAAAAGTGACAGTAATAAAGCCTCTCTTGAAAAAGCCAAACCTTGACCCAGAAAATATAAAAAAACTATCGGCCCATATCGAATCTTTCATTCCTCTCTAAATGTTTTGAAAAAGCTGTTGCGCAGCAACTCACTGCCTTCCTGAAGACAAACAATGTATACGAAATGGTTCAGTCTGGTTTTAGACCCCATCATAGCACTGAGACTGCACTTGTGAAGGTGGTAAATGACCTTTTAATGGCATCAGACCGAGGCTCTGCATCTGTCCTCGTGCTCCTAGACCTTAGTGCTTCTTTTAATACCATCGATCACCACATTCTTTTGGAGAGATTGGAAACCCAAATTGGTCTACACGGACAAGTTCTGGCCTGGTTTAGATCTTATCTGTCGGAAAGATATCAATTTGTCTCTGTGAATGGCTTGTCCTCTGACAAATCAACTGTAAATTTCAGTGTTCCTCAAGGTTCCGTTTTAGGACCACTATTGTTTTCACTATATATTTTACCTATTGGGGATGTCATTCGAAAACATAATGTTAACTTTCACTGCTATGTGGATGACACACAGCTGTACATTTCAATGAAACATGGTGAAGCCCCAAAATTGCCCTCGCTAGAAGCCTGTGTTTCAGACATAAGGAAGTGGATGGCTGCAAACGTTCTACTGTTAAACTCGGACAAAACAGAGATGTTTGTTTTAGGTCCCAAGAAACAAAGAGATCTTCTGTTGAATCTGACAATTAATCTTGATGGTTGTACGGTCGTCTCAAATAAAACTGTGAAGGACCTCGGCGTTACTCTGGACCCTGATCTCTCTTTTGAAGAACACATCAAGACTGTTTCAAGGACAGCTTTTTTCCATCTATGTAACATTGCAAAAATGAGAAACTTTCTGTCCAAAAATGACGCAGAAAAATTAATCCATGCCTTTGTTACTTCTAGGTTGGACTACTGCAATGCTCTACTTTCCGGCTACCCGGATAAAGCACTAAATAAACTTCAGTTAGTGCTAAATACGGCTGCTAGAATCCTGACTAGAACCAAAAGATTTGATCATATTACTCCAGTGCTAGCCTCCCTACACTGGCTTCCTGTTAAGGCAAGGGCTGATTTCAAGGTTTTACTGATAACCTACAAAGCATTACATGGGCTTGCTCCTACCTATCTTTACGATTTGGTCCTGCCGTACATACCTACACGTACGCTACAGTCACAAGACGCAGGCCTCCAAATTGTCCCTAGAATTTCTAAGCAAACAGCTGGAGGCAGGGCTTTCTCCTTTAGAGCTCCATTTTTATGGAGTGGTCTGCCAACCCATGTGAGAGATGCAGACTCGGTCTCAACCTTTAAGTCTTTATTGAAGACTCATCTCTTCAGTAGGTCCTATGATTGAGTGTAGTCTGGCCCAGGAGTGTCAAGGTGAACGGAAAGGCTCTGGAGCAACGAACCGCCCTTGCTGTCTCTGCCTGGCTGGTTTCCCTCTCTCCACTGGGATTCTCTGCCTCTAACCCTATTACAGGGGCTGAGTCACTGGCTTTCTGGTGCTCTTCTATGCCGTCCCTAGGAGGGGTGTGTCACTTGAGTGGTTTGAGTCGCTAACGTGGTCTTCCTGTCTGGGTTGGCGCCCCCTCTTGGGTTGTGCCATGGCAGAGATCTTTGTGGGATATACTCGGCCTTGTCTCAGGATGGTAAGTTGGTGGTTGAAGATATCCCTCTAGTGGTGGTGTGGGGGCTGTGCTTTGGCAAAGTCGGCGGGGTTATATCCTGCCTGTTTGGCCCTGTCCGGGGGCCACAGTGTCTCCTGACGCCTCCTGTCTCAGCCTCCAGTATTTATGCTGCAGTAGTTTATGTGTCGGGGGGCTAAGGTCAGTCTGTTATATCTGGAGTATTTCTCCTGTCTTATCCGGTGTCCTGTGTGAACTTAACCTGTTACATCTAGGGGGCAGTAATTTCACGGCTGGATAAAAAACGTACCCGATTTAATCTGATTATTAGTCCTGCCCAGAAACTGGAATATGCATATAATTATTAGCTTTGGAGAGAAAACACTCCAAAGTTTCTGAAACTGTTTGAATGGTGTCTGTGAGTATAACAGAACTCCTATGGCAGGCAAAAACCTGAGATGCTTCTGTTCAGGAAGTACCCTGTCTGAACATTTCTTGCCCTTCTTTATTATCTCTGTCGTTTACAAAGGATCTCTGCTCTTACGTGACACTTCTCACGTCAACAATGGAGTCTCACAGCCCGGGAAAAACAGGAATGATGTCATTCAAAGCCCTGGCTGAAGCACACGAGAGCAAATGCTGAGTGGTCAGTCAATGGACTAAGCCTTAGGCGCGTGACACGCCCCGCCCCCGGCTTTCGGTTTTTTCCTCAGTTTACAGACAGGCAGATTCCCGGTCGGAATATTATCGCTTCTCTACGAGATAAATTGCATAAATATTGGTTTTAAACAGCGGTTGACATGCTTCGAAGTACGGTAATGGAATATTTCGAAATTTTTTGTCATATTTTGCGTCATGCTCGTGGCCGAGATTTAGCGTTGGGATAGTGTCTAGAACGCACGAACAAAACGTCGCTGTTTGGATATAACGATGGATTATTTGGGACCAAACCTACATTTGTTATTGAAGTAGAAGTCCTGGCAGTGTATTCTGATGAAGAACAAGCAAGGTAAGAACATTTTTCTTATAGGAAATGTGATTTTGGTGAAGGCTACACTGGGTGGGTGTCTAAATAGCTAGCCCTGTAACGCCGGGCTATGTACTTACATTATTGCAAAATGTGCTTCATCCGAAAAGCTATTTTAAAATCGGACATATCGAGTGCATAGAGGAGTTCTGTATCTATAATTCTTAAAATAATTGTTATGCTTTTTGTGAACGTTTATCGTGAGTAATTTAGTAAAATCACCGGAAGTGTTCGGTGGGAATGCTAGTTCTGAACGTCACATGCTAATGTAAAAAGCTGGTTTTTGATATAAATATGAACTTGATTGAACAGACATGCATGTATTGTATAACACAATGTCCTAGGTGTGTCATCTGATGAAGATCATCAAAGGTTAGTGCTGCATTTAGATATGGTTTGGGTTTATGTGACATGATATGCTAGCTTGAAAAATGGCTGTGTGATTATTCCTGGCTGGGTACTCTGCTGACATAATCTAATGTTTTGCTTTCGCTGTAAAGCCTTTTTGAAATCGGACAGTTTGGTTAGATAAAGGAGAGTCTTGTCTTTAAATAGCTGTAACATAGTCATATGTTTGAAAAGTGTAAGTTTTCGGATTTAGAGGAGTTTGAATTTCGCGCCCCGCCCATCATTGGATATTGGAGCAGACGTTCCGCTAGCGGAACGTGTAGATGTAAGAGGTTATTAAGTATGCTCTCTCTAATTTTCTCTCTCTTTCTTTCTTTCTTTCTTTCTTTCTTTCTTTCTTTCTTTCTCTGTCTCGGAGGACCTGAGCCCTAGGACCATGCCTCAGGACTACCTGGCATGATGACTCCTTGCTGTCCCCAGTCCTCCTGGCTGTGCTGCTGCTCCAGTTTCAACTGTTCTGCCTGCAGCTATGGAACCCTGACCTGTTCACCGGACATGCTACCTGTCCCAGACCTGCTGTTTTCAACTCTCTAGAGACAGCAGGAGCGGTAGAGATACTCTCAATGATCGGCTATGAAAAGCCAACTGACATTTACTCCTGGGGTGCTGACTTTTTGCACCCTCGACAACTACTGTGATTATTATTATTTGACCATGCTGGTCATTTATGAACATTTCAACATCTTGGCCATGTTCTGTTATAACCTCTACCCGGCACAGCAGAAGAGGTCTGGCCACCCCTCATAGCCTGGTTCCTCTCTAGGTTTCTTCCTAGGTTTTGGCCTTTCTAGGGAGTTTTTCCTAGCCACCGTGCTTCTACACCTACATTGCTTGCTGTTTGGGGTTTTAGGCTGGGTTTCTGTACAGCACTTTGATATATCAGCTGATGTAAGAAGGGCTATATAAATACATTGGATTTGATGATAGAGGGTGCCATAAATCTTGACCCCTTGTCAATCCAAGTAATTAGTTTCTCTATCTCCAAGAGGTGAATGTTTAAGTTTATGTTTATAGTGATGCTGTGTTTATAGCCCTTTGTAGACGTGTTAAAAGTGTAATGCCATTAGCCATTTATTAATGTACATACAGTACCAGTCAAAAGTTTGGACACACCTACTCATTCAAGGGTTTTTCTTTTCTTGTACTATTTCCTACATTGTAGAAAAGTAGTGAAGACATCAAAACTATGAAATAGCACATATGGAATCATGTAGTAACCAAAAAAAGAGTTAAACAATCAAAATATATTTTACATTTCAGATTCCTCAAAGTAGCCGCCCTTTACCTTTATGACTGCTTTGCAGTCTTGGCATTCTCTCAACCAGCTTCACAAGGTACTAACCTGGAATGCATTTCAATTAACAGGTGTGCCTTGTTCAAAGTTAATTTGTGGAAGTTCTTTCCTTCTTAATGCATTTGAGCCAATCAGTTGTGTTGTGACAAGGTACGGGTGGTAAACAAAGATAGCTCTATTTGGTAAAAGTCCATATTATGGCAAGAACAGTTCAAATAAACAAGGAGAAATGACAGTCCATCATTTAAGACATGAAGGTCAGTCAATCCAGGAACATTTCAAGAACTTTGAAGGTTTCTTCAAGGAAAGCGCTATGATGACACTGGCTCTCATGAGGACCGCCACAGAAAAGGAAGACCCAGAGTTACCTCTGCTGCAGAGGATAAGTTAATTAGAGTTACCAGCATCAGATTGCAGCCCAAATAAATGCTTCACAGAGTTCAAGTAATAGACACATCTCAACATCAACTGAATCAGGCCTTCATGGTCGAATTTCTGCAAAGAAACAACTACTAAAGGACACCAATAATAAGAAGAGACTTACTTGGGCCAAGAAACACGAGCGATGGACATTAGACCAGTGGAAATATGTCCTTTGGTCCGATGAGTCCAAATTTTAGATTTTTGGTTCTAACCGCCATGTCTTTGTGAGACGCAGAGTAGATGAATGGATGTTATCAGCATATGTGGTTCCCACCGTGAAGCATGGATGAGGAGGTGTGATGGTGTGGGGGTGCTTTGCTGGTGACACTGTCTGAGATTTATTTAGAATTCAAGGCACACTTAACCTGCATGGCTACCACAGCATTCTGCAGTGATACACTATCCCATCTGATCTGCGCTTAGTGGGACAATAATTTGTTTTTCAACAGGACAATGAGCCAAAACACCTCCAGGCTGTGTAAGGGCTATTTGACCAAGAAGGAGAGTGATGGAGTGCTGCATCCAATGACCTGGCCACCACAATCACCTAACCTCAACCCAATTGAGATGGTTTGGGATGATTTGGAATGCAGAGTGAAGACAAAGCAGCCAACAAGTGCTCAGCATATGTGGGAAATCCTTCAAGACCTTCAAGACTGTTGGAAAAGCATTCCAGGTGAAGCTGGTTGGGTGAATGCCAAGAGTGTGCAAAGCTGTCATCAAGGCAAAGGGTGGCTACTTTAAAGAATCTAAAATATATTTTGATTCGTTTAACACTTTTTTGGTTACTACATGATTCCATATGTGTTATTTCATAGTTTTGATGTATTCACTATTATTTTACAATGTATAAAATAGCAAAGATAATGTTCTCTAATGTTCACCAGTGAGACCCAAGAAAAGCAGGCACTGTACTGTGGTTATCCCTATAATGAGAACAGAGTTGACTCAACATGCGGCCAACTTCGGGTTCCTCGTCACATCCGGATCGAACTGTCTACCTGCCTCACATGACTGTTATTTTGAGGGGAGTTTGATGGGGGTCATGTAGAAATAGGAGGGGAGTAAAGGGGTAGAGGAAGAAGAGATCAGAGAGAGCCACATTAAATAGGTAGGGAAACCTGCTATATGCAGTAATGATAAGAGTATGCTGTGCTAATGACGCAGGACTTCCAACAGGTTTCCTGAGCGAATGGGATCAGAGAGTGCTGTCGGAGATGCTTATTATTGTAAGAGCCTGCCACCATGCTGGGCTCACTCAGGGCTATGCTTACAGCCAGGATGAGGAGGATAGAGGATACACTCCTCCTGGTATGTACTGTATAGCCCTGTGATGTTGGAGTCAGCTGGGAGCATTGAAGGTACTTATGGCAGAACATAAGGGCTGTCACAGCCACGTCCCTCACCCTCCCTTCCCCGTCCACAGGAGCTCTTTGATCACAGCCCTCTGCCAGATGAATGGCGTTACACAGGCAGAGCTTTGCTTGTGTAAACACCCATTCATAACTGAGCCACCAGTATTCATGGTGATACATGTAACTACAGCATAGGGAAGGATCTGAGATAAAGATAATAAATCGCTGGAAGTGGCTTTCTTATCTTTACCAGAATATTTTTTTATGAATTTTATCAGGCTAAAATGTGTAATCCAATTATCACAAATAGTGAGATGTTTAGTAATAGATATGCAAAATATCCAATTAGTCTTAAAACGCAGTCTGAATGCATGACTTCCAAGAGAGTAAAGGCAAAGCATTTCTTATCAAAAGGAATGAATGACTCAATGAAATGGCAGTAGTTTGACAGGCTGGAGCCAACTCCAGCAATCAAACCTGAACAACAGCAGAAGTAGCATTAACAGATCAGAGAAAGCAATTAAGATGTCTGGGCTTATAAATCAGTGAAACTATGGGATTTGGTATGCGCTATGACCATGTACAGCATCTGGATGAAAATGACTTTTTCTATCATGGGGGGGCAATCAAAGTAATGAATCCGGGTCTAAAGACAAACTGTTATTGTTCTATGAGGAGACAATGAAATGAACTGCTGTTGCATCCTATTATTCAGGATAGTGAGAGCATAGAGATGTACTAGAGAACCCATCTTGTAGTCTTGACTATGTACCCTCCAAAGGATGGTTAGATTGAGATGGCCAATGGGATTATTGTAAGATTATGGGAACTCCCATGGTTTGGAGGCAGATATTTAACACTTCTTAGGGGTAGCCACTTTTTAAAAATTTTCACCTAAAATGACATACCCAAATATAACTGTTTGTCGCTCAGGCCCTGATGCAAGGATATGCATATTCTTGGTACCATTTGTAAGGAAACACTTTGAGGTTTGTGGAAATGTGAATTGAATGTAGGAGAATATAAAACAATAGATCTGGTAGAAAAAAATACAAAGAAAGAAATCAACCGTTTTTTGGGGGGGTTTCTACCACCATATTTGTAATGCAACAGAAAGGCCCCACATCCAGCCATCACTCTGGTTGTAATTCCAATGGTGTCCACAAGATGGCTGCAGTATATGTGAAAGTTTCAGATGGATAACTTGAAGTAGGAGCAAACTACATGACATTTAGTGTGAAGCCACCCAGATACATTTGGGCAAATCGTGAAGGAGACATTTACATGCACATTACATTTTTCTGCAAGAATATTCTCAAATCTGTATACTTGGACTTTGATTTAGCTTTTCCAGTATTAGCAGCCATATTATAAGTTTAACATTTTCAAAACACACAGTTTTCATAACTTCATAACTCTCCGTATTCTTATAATTTTTGTCCAAAAGGAAAGGCTTGCTGTCTCACAAGGTTAGCAGCTACATTTTGCAACAGATGCAGCGTTCCCGATACTCATTTAAAGCCCAGCTCATTGGCTATCTAGCTAGCTTTGTTTGACCCCGATTGGTGCTTATTTGACAAAGTTACAGTCGATCAAGTGAAGACCGCCCGCGTCATCGGCGTGCCATGAAGGCGTTGCTCTCTGACCAAATTTGGTGTCCTATAGAATATACTACACTCCTAATGATATAGTGAAGTCTGGTTACGTATAGGATCTCTGAGGAATAAATACGAATGTGATTTGACTGGTTGAAACAACGTTTAGAGTTAGATTTTCACAGATTCCTTTCTTTGCAAATTGAATGAGTGGAAATACAAAATCGATCGTGCATGCTATATGGACCTTTTTAGGACATGAAAAAGGATTTTATCTAACAAAATGACACTTCATGTTATCTCTGGGATCCTTTGGATGATAAATCAGAGTGAGATTTCAGAATGTAAGTACACTTTTCACCTTCAGAGGTGAATTTATCAAACCTATTGCTGTGAAAAAAAGTGTTTTGTTGTTAAGAGCTCTCCTCAAACAATAGCATGGCATTTTTTCGCAGTAATAGCTACTGCAAATTGGACAGTGCAGTTATATTAACAATAATTTATGCTTTCAGCCAATATAAGATATTTATATGTACCGACATTTGTTGTTTCTCTAAAATCTGTGATCGTGACACAAGGCGCTGCATGATTTACAATTGACGGGACACCTATCCCTAGTGAAGACATCAAAACGATTAAATAACACATATGGAATGATGCAGTAACCACAAAAGTGTTAACAAGATGCAGCCCAGCCTCCCAGTGAGTGCAGTGGTTCCTCGGGACAGGCTAGAACCAGTATGAGAAGGGAGCTAACAAGATGCAGCGCAGACTCGCAGTGAGTGCAATGGTTCCTCAGGACAGAGTGTGCAAAGCTGTCATCAAAGCAAAGGGTGGCAACTTTGAAGAATCTCAAATATAAAATATATTTTGATTTGTTTAGCTCCCCTCATACTGGTTCTAGCCTGTCCTGAGGAACCACTGCACTCACTGGGAGGCTGGGCTGCATCACTGTTGAAACTGTTAATTACAGTTCGCAAAACAATGTCCATTACAGGCTAGAACTCTTTACAATGCAAGAAGATAACGGTAGCTTCCAGCTCTGTAGGCTACGTTTCCTTGCCATCTTACAGCTGAAGCTAACATCAATTCACTACCCTAGTACCCACTACCTTGTTTGTGATAATATGCTAACTATAATGCAAAATATTGCTGATTTCACCAAAAACATTATTATTTCACTTTATCTCCCCCACCTCACATCTCTCCCAGTCAAGATTATCTATGCTCGAGCCTCAAACTGAGTGTGGAAGG
Organism: Salmo trutta; assembly: GCF_901001165.1. Taxonomy (NCBI): domain Eukaryota; kingdom Metazoa; phylum Chordata; class Actinopteri; order Salmoniformes; family Salmonidae; genus Salmo; species Salmo trutta. The sequence continues at coordinate 11,831,263 of NC_042970.1, read as the reverse complement.
GAAACAGATTGTTTTTCATCTGTAGCCCCATGAAATCAGCCAAAACAAGCTCAATAACTCAGTGCATGCACACAATTCTATAGACTATGCATTCACCTGTATTTTAAATAGGCTAAATCTAGATGTACCATTCAAATGGTTGTCATTATGTTATGTAGTTAGA